>NC_088221.1:51236979-51261979 GCF_036934945.1 Oncorhynchus masou masou | reverse complement strand
CAACACTCACTACCGTGTTTCAAACTGCCCCTGGAAGCAACACTCACTACTGAGTTCCAAACTGCCCCTGGAAGCAACACTCACTACTGAGTTCCAAACTGCCCCTGGAAGCAACACTCACTACCGATTTCCAAACTGCCTCTGGAAGCAACACTACCTACCGAGTTCCAAACTGCCTCTTGAAAATACACCGCAACACTCACTACTGAGTTCCAAACTGCCCCAGTGGAAGCAACGCTCACTACCCAGAGTTCCAAACAGCCCCTGGAAGCAACACTCACTACCAGGAGACTTCCAAACTGCCTCTTGAAGCAACACTCACTACTGAGTTCCAAACAGCCCCTGGAAGCAACACTCACTACCTCAGTTCCAAACAGCCCCTGGAAGCAACACTCACTACTGAGTTCCAAACTGCCTCTGGAAGCAACACTCACTACTGAGTTCCAAACTGCCCCTGGAAGCAACGCTCACTACCGAGTTCCAAACAGCCCCTGGAAGCAACACTCACTACCAAGTTCCAAACTGCCTCTTGAAGCAACACTCACTACTGAGTTCCAAACAGCCCCTGGAAGCAACACTCACTACCGAGTTCCAAACAGCCCCTGGAAGCAACACTCCATCCAGTTCCAAACAGCCCCTGGAACAACACTCACTACTGAGTTCCAAACTGCCCCTGGAAGCACCGGACACTCACTACCGAGTTCCAAACTGCCTCTTGAAGCAACACTCACTGCCGAGTTCCAAACTGCCCCCATGGAAGCAAACATCAGCACAATAACTGTTTGTCGGGAGCGTCATGAAATGGGTTTCCGTGGACCCGAGGGAGCCCCACCATTGTGCTTTTTGATCACCATACACAATGCCAAGCGTCGTTTCGGGAGTGGTGTAAAGTGTAAAGGTTTGGAGTGATGAATCAATACCAGATCAATGTGCAGCTGTGGAATTCGAGATATTGATCTGTACAGTCACTATAGAGTTGATGATTATACATGATTATACAGTAATACTAGACCAGCACAGTCACTATAGAGTTGAAGATGACCTACCGTCTAGTGTTAATGTATAACCACTCCGGAGACCCATATCGAAGAGCACATACTGCTGTTCGATTTTCAACATGAGGAGAATAAGAACAATCCAACATTCATTTTTGATACTGCTGTTCAAAGGATGTGCTACCTCGTCCCAATCCTGCTGTGTTCGACTCTTTCTCTTTACCGCACCTGCTGTCTCTAACCGATCTAACTGCATCGGCTATGAAAAGCCAACTGACATTTACTCCTGAGGTGCTGACCTGTTGCAGCCTCAACAACTACTGTGATTATTATTATTTGACCCTGCTGGTTATTTATGAACATTTGAACATCTTGGCCTTGTTCTGTTATAATCTCCACCCGGCACAGCCAGAAGAGGACTGGCCAGCCCTCATAGCCTGGTTCCTCTCTAGGTTTCTTCTCTAGGTTCTGGCCTTTCTAGGGTGTTTTTCCTAGCCACCGTGCTTCTAAACTCAGCAAAAAGAAACGTCCTTTTACTGTCAACTGCGTTTATTTTCAGCAAACTTAACATGTGTAAATATTTGTATAAACATAAGATTCAACAACTGACATAAACTGAACAAGTTCCACAGACATGTGACTAACAGAAATGGAATAATGTGTCCCTGAACAAAGGGGGGTCAAAATCTAACAAGTAACAGTCAGTATCTAGTGTGGCCACCAGCTGCATTAAGTACTGCAGTGCATCTCCTCCTCATGGACTGCACCAGATTTGGCAGTTCTTGCTGTGAGATGTTACCCCACTCTTCCACCAAGGCACCTGCAAGTTCCCGGACATTTCTGGTTGGGTTGGCCCTAGCCCTCACCCTCCGATCCAACAGGTCCCAGACGTGCTCAATGGGATTGAGATCCGGGCTCATCACTGGCCATGGCAGAACACTGACATTCCAGTCTTGCAGGAAATCACGCACAGAACGAGAAGTATGGCTGGTGGAATTGTCATGCTGGAGGGTCATGTCAGGATGAGCCTGCAGGAAGGGTACCACATGAGGGAGGAGGATGTCTTCCCTGTAAGACACAGCGTTGAGACTGCCTGCAATGACAACAAGCTCAGTCCGATGATGCTGTGACACAGCGCCCCAGACCATGATAGACCCTCCACCAATCGATCCAGAGTACAGGCCTCGGTGTAATTCCTTCGATGATAAACGCAAATCACCCCTGGTGAGACAAAACTGCGACTCGTCAGTGAAGAGCACTTTTTGCCAGTCCTGTCTGGTCCAGCGACGGTGGGTTTGTGCCCACGTGGTCTACCACTGCGAGGACGATCAGCTGTCCGTCCTGTCTCCCTGTAGCGCTGTCTTAGGCATCTCACAGTACAGACATTGCAATGTATTGCCCTGGCCACATCTGCAGTCCTCATGCCTCCTTGCAGCATGCCTAAGGCATGTTCACGCAGATGAGCAGGGACCCTGGGCATCTTTCTTTTGGTGTGTTTCAGAGTCAGTAGAAAGGCCTACTTAGTGTCCTACATTTTCATAACTGTGACCTTAATTGCCTACCGTCTGTAAGCTGTTAGTGTCTTAACGACCGTTCCACAGGTGCATGTTCATTTATTGTTTATGGTTCATTGAGCATGGGAAACAGTGTTTAAACCCTCTATAATGAACATCTGTGAAGTTATTTTGAATTTGACGAATTATCTTTGAAAGACAGGGTCCTGAAAATGGGACGTTTCTTTTTTTGCTGAGTTTATATCTGCATTGAGGTTTGGGGTTTTAGGGGAGGCAGTAGACTGTACTGGGGGAGGGGAGGCAGTAGACTGTACTGGGGGATGGGAGGCAGTAGGATGAAATGGGGAGGGGAGGCAGTAGACTGTACTGGGGGAGGGGAGGCAGTAGGATGTACTGGGGGAGGGGAGGCAGTAGACTGTACTGGGGGAGGGGAGGCAGTAGACTGTACTGGGGGAGGGGAGGCAGTAGACTGTACTGGGGAGGCAGGGATGTAGGCAGTAGGATGTACTGGGGAGGGGAGGCAGTAGGATGTACTGGGGGAGGGGAGGCAGTAGACTGTACTGGGGGAGGGGAGGCAGTCGGATGTACTGGGGGAGGGGAGGCAGTAGACTGTACTGGGGGAGGGGAGGCAGTAGACTGTACTGGGGGAGGGGAGGCAGTAAGATGTACTGGGGGAGGGGAGGCAGTAGGATGTACTGGGGGAGGGGAGGCAGTAAGATGTACTGGGGGAGGGGAGGCAGTAGGATGTACTGGGGGAGGGGAGGCAGTCGGATGTACTGGGGGAGGGGAGGCAGTAGACTGTACTGGGGGAGGGGAGGCAGTAGGATGTACTGGGGGAGGGGAGGCAGTAGGATGTACTGGGGGAGGGGAGGCAGTAGGATGTACTGGGGGAGGGGAGGCAGTAGACTGTACTGGGGGAGGGGAGGCAGTAGGATGTACTGGGGGAGGGGAGGCAGTAGACTGTACTGGGGGAGGGGAGGCAGTAGACTGTACTGGGGGAGGAGGCAGTAGGACTGTACTGGGGGAGGGGAGGCAGTCGGATGTACTGGGGGAGGGGAGGCAGTAGGATGTACTGGGGGAGGGGAGGCAGTAGACTCTACTGGGGGAGGGGAGGCAGTAAGATGTACTGGGGGAGGGGAGGCAGTAGGATGTACTGGGGGAGGGGAGGCAGTAGGATGTACTGGGGGAGGGGAGGCAGTAGACTCTACTGGGGGAGGGGAGGCAGTCGGATGTACTGGGGGAGGGGAGGCAGTAGGACTCTACTGGGGGAGGGGAGGCAGTAGGACTGTACTGGGGGAGGGGAGGCAGTAGTCTCTACTGGGGGAGGGGAGGCAGTCGGATGTACTGGGGGAGGGAGGCAGTCGGATGTACTGGGGGAGGGGAGGCAGTCGGATGTACTGGGGGAGGGGAGGCAGTAGGATGTACTGGGGGAGGGGAGGCAGTCGGATGTACTGGGGGAAGGGAGGCAGTAGATGTACTGGGGGAGGAGGCAGTCGGATGTACTGGGGGAGGGGAGGCAGTAGGATGTACAGGCAGAGGGAAGCAGAAGGAGCATCTCACAGTCATGCGTGCGTAATTGTTTATGTGTACATTGCCCCGGGAATCAAACCCCGACTATCTTAGCACTGAGCTACAGAGGACCACAAGGCTGTCAGTCTCGTTCAATTGCAGGCAGGCCAGACCGTCTCTGAGTGATGCCTCTTATTTCTTGTCTAGAGCACAAATCTCAGTCTGGCTCCTCCTACTGCTCTATATCTTGCTGTGTATTCCAACCTTCCCAGATGTTGTATAATAAATGTGCTGAGTGAAGTGTGTTTGGAGCACAGATCTCCCCCGTCGTTTTCATTGAGCCCATATGCCAAGCCATACCTCCACCACTTTATTTATTAATAGATTATAAAGAGAGAAAAAAGAAGAGGAGGAGGGTTCCCGTCTGTTTGGCTGTTTGGCTGTTCTGGCTGTTTGGCTGTTCTGGCTGTTTGGCTGTTCTGGCTGTTTTGGCTGTTTTGGCTGTTTTGGCTGGGCTGTTTGGCTGTTCTGGCTGTTTGGCTGTTTGGCTGTTCTGGCTGTTCTGGCTGTTTGGCTGTTCTGGCTGTTTGGCTGTTCTGGCTGTTTGGCTGTTCTGGCTGTTTGGCTGTTCTGGCTGTTCTGGCTGTTCTGTTCTGGCTGTTTGGCTGTTCTGGCTGTTTGGCTGTTCTGGCTGTTTGGCTGTTCTGGCTGAACTGTTTAAACAGATGAGCTGGAGAGAAAGAAAGAAAGGAGGGCAGAGAGAGGTAAACAAATGGCTGATCTGAGCAGCATTGGGTTGGCTGGAGACACGTTGTGTTGGGGTGCTGCCGGGGGGCAAACGGGGGAGTTGGTGGGCGTCAGTTTAATGGGGCCAACAGCAGGGTACTTCAAAGCTTTAGATGTAATGAGCCCCCCTCCTGTCCCCGCTCCTAAACTAAGGTACTGATTAATAAAGGCCCCCTCCTCTTTCATTTTACATCAAGGTACTGGCTAATAGATACCCCCTCCTCCTGAACTAAGGTACTGGCTAATAGAGCCCCCCTCCTCCTGAACTAAGGTACTGGCTAATAGAGCCCCCCTCCTCCTGAACTAAGGTACTGGCTAATAGAGCCCCCCCTGAACTCCTCCTGAACTAAGGTACTGGCTAATAGAGGCCCCCTCCTCCTGAACTAAGGTACTGGCTAATAGAGGCCCCCTCCTCCTGAACTAAGGTACTGGCTAATAGAGGCCCCCACCTCCTGAACTAAGGTACTGGCTAATAGAGGCCCCCCTCCTCCTGAACTAAGGTACTGGCTAATAGAGGCCCCCTCCTCCTGAACTAAGGTACTGGCTAATAGAGGCCCCCTCCTCCTGAACTAAGGTACTGGCTAATAGAGGCCCCCCTCCTCCTGAACTAAGGTACTGGCTAATAGAGGCCCCCCCTCCTCCTGAACTAAGGTACTGGCTAAGGTACTCCTCCTGAACTAAGGTACTGGCTAATAGAGCCCCCCCTCCTCCTGAACTAAGGTACTAAGGAGCCCCCCCTCCTCCTGAACTAAGGTACTGGCTAATAGAGCCCCCTCCTCCTGAACTAAGGTACTGGCTAATAGAGCCCCCCTCCTCCTGAACTAAGGTACTGGCTAATAGAGCCCCCCCTCCTCCTGAACTAAGGTACTGGCTAATAGAGGCCCCCCTCCTCCTAAGGTACTGAACTAAGGTACTGGCTAATAGAGGCCCCCCTCCTCCTGAACTAAGGTACTGGCTAATAGAGGCCCCCCTCCTCCTGAACTAAGGTACTGGCTAATAGAGCCCCCCCTGAACTAAGGTACTGGCTAATAGAGACTAACTAAGGTACTGGCTAATAGAGGCCCCCCTCCTCCTGAACTAAGGTACTGGCTAATAGAGGCCCCCCTCCTCCTGAACTAAGGTACTGGCTAATAGAGGCCCCCCTCCTCCTGAACTAAGGTACTGGCTAATAGAGACCCCCTCCTCCTGAACTAAGGTACTGGCTAATAGAGGCCCCCCTCCTCCTGAACTAAGGTACTGGCTAATAGAGGCCCCCCTCCTCCTGAACTAAGGTACTGGCTAATAGAGCCCCCCTCCTCCTGAACTAAGGTACTGGCTAATAGAGACCCCCTCCTCCTGAACTAAGGTACTGGCTAATAGAGGCCCCCCTCCTCCTGAACTAAGGTACTGGCTAATAGAGGCCCCCTCCTCCTGAACTAAGGTACTGGCTAATAGAGGCCCCCCTCCTCCTGAACTAAGGTACTGGCTAACTAAGAGGCCCCCCTCCTCCTGAACTAAGGTACTGGCTAATAGAGGCCCCCTCCTCCTGAACTAAGGTACTGGCTAATAGAGGCCCCCCTCCTCCTCCTGAACTAAGGTACTGGCTAATAGAGCCCCCCCCTCCTGAACTAAGGTACTGGCTAATAGAGGCCCCCTCCTCCTGAACTAAGGTACTGGCTAATAGAGGCCCCCTCCTCCTGAACTAAGGTACTGGCTAATAGAGGCCCCCCCTCCTCCTGAACTAAGGTACTGGCTAATAGAGGCCCCCCCTCCTCTAAACTAAGGTACTCCTCCTCCTGAACTAAGGTACTGGCTAATAGAGGCCCCCTCCTCCTGAACTAAGGTACTGGCTAATAGAGGCCCCCCTCCTCCTGAACTAAGGTACTGGCTAATAGAGGCCCCCTCCTCCTGAACTAAGGTACTGGCTAATAGAGGCCCCCCCCTCCTGAACTAAGGTACTGGCTAATAGAGGCCCCCCTCCTCCTGAACTAAGGTACTGGCTAATAGAGGCCCCCCCTCCTCCTGAACTAAGGTACTGGCTAATAGAGGCCCCCTCCTCCTGAACTAAGGTACTGGCTAATAGAGGCCCCCCCTCCTCCTGAACTAAGGTACTGGCTAATAGAGGCCCCCCTCCTCCTGAACTAAGGTACTGGCTAATAGAGGCCCCCTCCTCCTGAACTAAGGTACTGGCTAATAGAGGCCCCCCTCCTCCTGAACTAAGGTACTGGCTAATAGAGCCCCCCCTCCTCCTGAACTAAGGTACTGGCTAATAGAGGCCCCCTCCTCCTGAACTAAGGTACTGGCTAATAGAGGCCCCCATCCTCCTGAACTAAGGTACTGGCTAATAGAGGCCCCCTCCTCCTGAACTAAGGTACTGGCTAATAGAGGCCCCCCCTCCTCCTGAACTAAGGTAACTAAGGTACTAATAGAGGCCCCCCTCCTCCTGAACTAAGGTACTGGCTAATAGAGGCCCCCCTCCTCCTGAACTAAGGTACTGGCTAATAGAGGCCCCCTCCTCCTGAACTAAGGTACTGGCTAATAGAGACCCCCCCTCCTCCTGAACTAAGGTACTGGCTAATAGAGGCCCCCCTCCTCCTGAACTAAGGTACTGGCTAATAGAGGCCCCCTCCTCCTGAACTAAGGTACTGGCTAATAGAGGCCCCCTCCTCCTGAACTAAGGTACTGGCTAATAGAGGCCCCCCTCCTCCTGAACTAAGGTACTGGCTAATAGAGACCCCCCTCCTGAACTAAGGTCTCCTGAACTAAGGTACTGAGCCCCCCCCTCCTGAACTAAGGTACTGGCTAATAGAGGCCCCCCTCCTCCTGAACTAAGGTACTGGCTAATAGAGGCCCCCCTCCTCCTGAACTAAGGTACTGGCTAATAGAGGCCCCCCACCTCCTGAACTAAGGTACTGGCTAATAGAGGCCCCCCTCCTCCTGAACTAAGGTACTGAGCTAACTAAGGTAGGCCCCCCCTCCTCCTGAACTAAGGTACTGGCTAATAGAGGCCCCCCCCTCCTGAACTAAGGTACTGGCTAATAGAGGCCCCCCCCTCCTCCTGAACTAAGGTACTGGCTAATAGAGGCCCCCCCTCCTCCTGAACTAAGGTACTGGCTAATAGAGGCCCCCCTCCTCCTGAACTAAGGTACTGGCTAATAGAGGCCCCCTCCTCCTGAACTAAGGTACTGGCTAATAGAGGCCCCCTCCTCCTGAACTAAGGTACTGGCTAATAGAGGCCCCCTCCTCCTCCTGAACTAAGGTACTGGCTAATAGAGGCCCCCTCCTCCTGAACTAAGGTACTGGCCTCCTCCTGAACTAAGGTACTGGCTAATAGAGGCCCCTCCTCCTGAACTAAGGTACTGGCTAATAGAGGCCCCCTCCTCCTGAACTAAGGTACTGGCTAATAGAGGCCCCCCCTCCTGAACTAAGGTACTGGCTAATAGAGGCCCCCCTCCTCCTGAACTAAGGTACTGGCTAATAGAGGCCCCCTCCTCCTGAACTAAGGTACTGGCTAATAGAGGCCCCCCTCCTCCTGAACTAAGGTACTGGCTAATAGAGGCCCCCCCTCCTCCTGAACTAAGGTACTGGCTAATAGAGGCCCCCCTCCTCCTGAACCTGGCCCCCCCTCCTGAACTAAGGTACTGGCTAATAGAGGCCCCCTCCTCCTGAACTAAGGTACTGGCTAATAGAGGCCCCCCTCCTCCTGAACTAAGGTACTGGCTAATAGAGGCCCCCCTCCTCCTGAACTAAGGTACTGGCTAATAGAGGCCCCCCTCCTCCTGAACTAAGGTACTGGCTAATAGAGGCCCCCTCCTCCTGAACTAAGGTACTGGCTAATAGAGGCCCCCTCCTCCTGAACTAAGGTACTGGCTAATAGAGGCCCCCTCCTCCTGAACTAAGGTACTGGCTAATAGAGCCCCCCTCCTCCTGAACTAAGGTACTGGCTAATAGAGCCCCCCCTCCTCCTGAACTAAGGTACTGGCTAATAGAGACCCCCCTCCTCCTGAACTAAGGTACTGGCTAATAGAGCCCCCCCTCCTCCTGAACTAAGGTACTGGCTAATAGAGACCCCCCCTCCTGAACTAAGGTACTGGCTAATAGAGACCCCCTCCTCCTGAACTAAGGTACTGGCTAATAGAGCCCCCCCCTCCTGAACTAAGGTACTGGCTAATAGAGGCCCCCCCTCCTGAACTAAGGTACTGGCTAATAGAGGCCCCCTCCTCCTGAACTAAGGTACTGGCTAATAGAGGCCCCCCTCCTCCTGAACTAAGGTACTGGCTAATAGAGCCCCCCTCCTCCTGAACTAAGGTACTGGCTAATAGAGGCCCCCCTCCTCCTGAACTCCTCCTGAACTAAGGTACTGGCTAATAGAGGCCCCCTCCTCCTGAACTAAGGTACTGGCTAATAGAGGCCCCCTCCTCCTCCTGAACTAAGGTACTGGCTAATAGAGACCCCCCCTCCTCCTGAACTAAGGTACTGGCTAATAGAGGCCCCCTCCTCCTGAACTAAGGTACTGGCTAATAGAGGCCCCCCTCCTCCTCCCTCCTGAACTAAGGTACTGGCTAATAGAGGCCCCCTCCTCCTGAACTAAGGTACTGGCTAATAGAGGCCCCCCTCCTCCTGAACTAAGGTACTGGCTAATAGAGGCCCCCTCCTCCTGAACTAAGGTACTGGCTAATAGAGGCCCCCTCCTCCTGAACTAAGGTACTGGCTAATAGAGCCCCCTGGCTCCTCCTGAACTAAGGTACTGGCTAATAGAGGCCCCCTCCTCCTGAACTAAGGTACTGGCTAATAGAGCCCCCCTCCTCCTGAACTAAGGTACTGGCTAATAGAGGCCCCCCTCCTGAACTAAGGTACTCCTCCTGAACTAAGGTACTGGCTAATAGAGCCCCCCCTCCTCCTGAACTAAGGTACTGGCTAATAGAGGCCCCCCTCCTCCTGAACTAAGGTACTGGCTAATAGAGGCCCCCTCCTCCTGAACTAAGGTACTGGCTAATAGAGCCCCCCCTCCTCCTGAACTAAGGTACTGGCTAATAGAGCCCCCCCTCCTGAACTAAGGTACTGGCTAATAGAGACCCCCCCTCCTCCTGAACTAAGGTACTGGCTAATAGAGGCCCCCTCCTCCTGAACTAAGGTACTGGCTAATAGAGACCCCCTCCTCCTGAACTAAGGTACTGGCTAATAGAGGCCCCCCTCCTCCTGAACTAAGGTACTGGCTAATAGAGGCCCCCCTCCTCCTGAACTAAGGTACTGGCTAATAGAGCCCCCCCCTCCTCCTGAACTAAGGTACTGGCTAATAGAGGCCCCCCCCCCCTCCTGAACTAAGGTACTGGCTAATAGAGACCCCCTCCTCCTGAACTAAGGTACTGGCTAATAGAGGCCCCCTCCTCCTGAACTAAGGTACTGGCTAATAGAGCCCCCCTCCTCCTGAACTAAGGTACTGGCTAATAGAGGCCCCCCTCCTCCTGAACTAAGGTACTGGCTAATAGAGGCCCCCCCTCCTCCTGAACTAAGGTACTGGCTAATAGAGCCCCCCTCCTCCTGAACTAAGGTACTGGCTAATAGAGGCCCCCCCTCAGGCCCCCCACCTCCTGAACTAAGGTCCTGAACTAAGGTACTGGCTAATAGAGGCCCCCTCCTCCTGAACTAAGGTACTGGCTAATAGAGACCCCCCTCCTCCTGAACTAAGGTACTGGCTAATAGAGGCCCCCTCCTCCTGAACTAAGGTACTGGCTAATAGAGGCCCCCCTCCTGAACTAAGGTACCTCCTGAACTAAGGTACTGGCTAATAGAGGCCCCCTCCTCCTGAACTAAGGTACTGGCTAATAGAGGCCCCCCCTCCTCCTGAACTAAGGTACTGGCTAATAGAGACCCCCTCCTCCTGAACTAAGGTACTGGCTAATAGAGGCCCCCCCTCCTCCTGAACTAAGGTACTGGCTAATAGAGGCCCCCCTCCTCCTGAACTAAGGTACTGTCTAATAGAGGCCCCCCCTCCTGAACTAAGGTACTCCTCCTGAACTAAGGTACTGGCTAATAGAGGCCCCCTCCTCCTGAACTAAGGTACTGGCTAATAGAGACCCCCCTCCTCCTGAACTAAGGTACTGGCTAATAGAGCCCCCCCCTCCTCCTGAACTAAGGTACTGGCTAATAGAGGCCCCCTCCTCCTGAACTAAGGTACTGGCTAATAGAGGCCCCCTCCTCCTGAACTAAGGTACTGGCTAATAGAGGCCCCCCTCCTCCTGAACTAAGGTACTGGCTAATAGAGCCCCCCCTCCTCCTGAACTAAGGTACTGGCTAATAGAGGCCCCCTCCTCCTGAACTAAGGTACTGGCTAATAGAGGCCCCCTCCTCCTGAACTAAGGTACTGGCTAATAGAGGCCCCCCTCCTCCTGAACTAAGGTACTGGCTAATAGAGGCCCCCCCTCCTCCTGAACTAAGGTACTGGCTAATAGAGGCCCCCCTCCTCCTGAACTAAGGTACTGGCTAATAGAGGCCCCCCATCCTCCTGAACTAAGGTACTGGCTAATAGAGGCCCCCTCCTCCTGAACTAAGGTACTGGCTAATAGAGGCCCCCCTCCTCCTGAACTAAGGTACTGGCTAATAGAGACCCCCCTCCTCCTGAACTAAGGTACTGGCTAATAGAGCCCCCTCCTCCTGAACTAAGGTACTGGCTAATAGAGGCCCTCCTCCTCCTCCTGAACTAAGGTACTGGCTAATAGAGACCCCCTCCTCCTGAACTAAGGTACTGTCTAATAGAGGCCCCCTCCTCCTGAACTAAGGTACTGGCTAATAGAGGCCCCCTCCTCCTGAACTAAGGTACTGGCTAATAGAGGCCCCCCTCCTCCTGAACTAAGGTACTGGCTAATTGAGACACCCCCTCCTCCTCCTGAACTAAGGTACTGGCTAATAGAGGCCCCCCCTCCTCCTGAACTAAGGTACTGTCTAATAGAGGCCCCCCCTCCTCCTGAACTAAGGTACTGGCTAATAGAGACCCCCCCTCCTCCTGAACTAAGGTACTGGCTAATAGAGACCCCCCTCCTCCTGAACTAAGGTACTGGCTAATAGAGGCCCCCCTCCTCCTCCTGAACTAAGGTACTGGCTAATAGAGCCCCCCTCCTCCTGAACTAAGGTACTGGCTAATAGAGACGCCCTCCTCCTGAACTAAGGTACTGGCTAATAGAGAACCCCCTCCTCCTGAACTAAGGTACTGGCTAATAGAGACCCCCTCCTCCTGAACTAAGGTACTGGCTAATAGAGGCCCCCCTCCTCCTGAACTAAGGTACTGGCTAATAGAGCCCCCCTCCTGAACTAAGGTACTCCTCCTGAACTAAGGTACTGGCTAATAGAGCCCCCTCCTCCTGAACTAAGGTACTGGCTAATAGAGCCCCCCTCCTCCTGAACTAAGGTACTGGCTAATAGAGGCCCCCCTCCTCCTGAACTAAGGTACTGGCTAATAGAGGCCCCCCCTCCTCCTGAACTAAGGTACTGGCTAATAGAGGCCCCCTCCTCCTGAACTAAGGTACTGGCTAATAGAGCCCCCCCCCAAGGTCCTCCTGAACTAAGGTACTGGCTAATAGAGGCCCCCTCCTCCTCCTGAACTAAGGTACTGGCTAATAGAGCCCCCCTAAGGTACTCCTCCTGAACTAAGGTACTGGCTAATAGAGGCCCCCTGAACTAAGGTACCTCCTCCTGAACTAAGGTACTGGCTAATAGAGACCCCCCCTCCTCCTGAACTAAGGTACTGGCTAATAGAGGCCCCCTCCTCCTCCTGAACTAAGGTACTGGCTAATAGAGCCCCCCTCCTCCTGAACTAAGGTACTGGCTAATAGAGGCCCCCTCCTCCTGAACTAAGGTACTGGCTAATAGAGGCCCCCTCCTCCTGAACTAAGGTACTGGCTAATAGAGGCCCCCCCTCCTCCTGAACTAAGGTACTGGCTAATAGAGACCCCCCTCCTCCTGAACTAAGGTACTGGCTAATAGAGGTCCCCCTCCTCCTGAACTAAGGTACTGGCTAATAGAGGCCCCCTCCTCCTCCTGAACTAAGGTACTGGCTAATAGAGACCCCCTAAGGTACTCCTCCTGAACTAAGGTACTGGCTAATAGAGGCCCCCTCCTCCTGAACTAAGGTACTGGCTAATAGAGCCCCCCCTCCTCCTGAACTAAGGTACTGGCTAATAGAGGCCCTCCTCCTCCTCCTGAACTAAGGTACTGGCTAATAAGACCCCCCCCCTCCTCCTGAACTAAGGTACTGGCTAATAGAGGCCCCCTCCTCCTGAACTAAGGTACTGGCTAATAGAGGCCCCCCACCTCCTGAACTAAGGTACTGGCTAATAGAGACCCCCTCCTCCTGAACTAAGGTACTGGCTAATAGAGACCCCCCCTCCTCCTGAACTAAGGTACTGGCTAATAGAGGCCCCCCCCCTCCTCCTGAACTAAGGTACTGGCTAATAGAGGCCCCCCCTCCTCCTGAACTAAGGTACTGGCTAATAGAGCCCCCCCTCCTCCTGAACTAAGGTACTGGCTAATAGAGGCCCCCCTCCTCCTGAACTAAGGTACTGGCTAACTAAGGTAGGCCCCCCCCTCCTCCTGAACTAAGGTACTGGCTAATAGAGGCCCCCCTCCTCCTGAACTAAGGTACTGGCTAATAGAGACCCCCCCCCCCCCTCCTCCTGAACTAAGGTACTGGCTAATAGAGGCCCCCTCCTCCTGAACTAAGGTACTGGCTAATAGAGGCCCCCCCTCCTCCTGAACTAAGATACTGGCTAATCCTCCTGAGGGCCACTTCCTCCTCCTGAACTAAGGTACTGGCTAATAGAGGCCCCCCTCCTCCTGAACTAAGGTACTGGCTAATAGAGGCCCCCTCCTCCTGAACTAAGGTACTGGCTAATAGAGGCCCCCCTGGCTCCTCCTGAACTAAGATACTGGCTAATAGAGGCCCTTCCTCTTCTTAATCTAAGGTACTGGCTAATAGAGCCCCCCTCCTGAACTCCTCTTCTTAATCTAAGGTACTGGCTAATAGAGGCCCCCTCCTCTTCTTAATCTAAGGTACTGGCTAATAGAGGCCCCCTCCTCTTCTTAATCTAAGGTACTGGCTAATAGAGGCCCCCCCTCCTCCTCTTAATCTAAGGTACTGGCTAATAGAGGCCCCCTCCTCTTCTTAATCTAAGGTACTGGCTAATAGAGGCCCCTCCTCCTTAATCTAAGGTACTGGCTAATAGAGGCCCCCTTCCCTTCTGGCTAATTGACCCCCTAATCTAAGGTACTGGCTAATAGAGGGCCCCTCCTCTTCTTAATCTAAGGTACTGGCTAATAGAGGCCCCCTTCTCTTCTTAATCTAAGGTACTGGCTAATAGAGGCCCCCTCCTCTTCTTAATCTAAGGTACTGGCTAATAGAGGCCCCCTCCTCTTCTTAATCTAAGGTACTGGCTAATAGAGGCCCCCTCCTCCTCTTAATCTAAGGTACTGGCTAATAGAGGTCCCCTGAACTCCTCCCCTCTTAATCTAAGGTACTGGCTAATAGTGGTGGAGGTATGGCCCTGAACATATGGGCTCAATGAAAACGACTAATAGGGCCCCCTCCTCCTGAATAGTGCTCCAAACACACTTCCTGACTCAAGCACATTTATTATGCAACATCTGGGAAGGTTGGAATACACAGCAAGATATAGAGCAGTAGGAAGCCAGACTGAGATTTGTGCTCTAGAACAAGAAATAAGAGGCATCACTCAGAGTACTGGTCTGGCCTGCCTCAATTTAAGGTACTAGCTAATAGAGGCCCCCTCCTCTTCTTAATCTAAGGTAATGGTTATTAGGGGCCCCCTCCTCTTAATCTAAGGTACTGGCTATTAGGGGGCCCCCTCCTCAATTTAGGTATTGGCTAAAAGAGGCCCCCCTCCTTACTGCACCTCACTCAGGGGAGAGAGTGTGGTTGGCATGGTGTGTGTATACAACTGTGTGTGTGTGGTACTGGGGGGGGGTACTGGCACACACTCACACACAGCCCCCACATCCATACACACACACCACTGAGGAGGAAAGGGAATGAACATGAAAGGTAGTGTCAGAGTAGAGATACACTCCCACCATGTCTTAGACACATCAGGAGTGTGTGTGTATGTTGTCTTAGAAACATCAGGAGTGTGTGTGTATGTTGTCTTAGAAACATCTGGAGTGTGTGTGTGTGTGTATGTTGTCTTAGAAACATCAGGAGTGTGTGTGTGTATGTTGTCTTAGAAACATCAGGAGTGTGTGTGTGTGTGTATGTTGTCTTAGAAACATCAGGCTAATAGTGTCCTCCTGTACTGGCTAATAGAGCCCCTCCTCCTGAACTAAGGTACTGGCTAATAGAGGCCCCCTCCTCCTGAACTAAGGTACTGGCTAATGTGAACTAAGGTACTGGCTAATTGACCCCCTCCTCCTGAACTAAGTGTGTGTGTATGTTGTCTTAGAAACATCAGGAGTGTGTGTGTGTGTGTGTATGTTGTCTTAGAAACATCAGGAGTGTGTGTGTGTGTTGTCTTAGAAACATCAGGAGTGTGTGTGTGTGTATGTTGTCTTAGAAACATCAGGAGTGTGTGTGTGTGTGTATGTTGTCTTAGAAACATCAGGAGTGTGTGTGTATGTTGTCTTAGAAACATCAAGAGTGTGTGTATGTTGTCTTAGAAACATCAGGAGTGTCCTGTGTGTTGTCTTAGAGACATCAGGAGTGTGTGTGTGTGTGTGTGTGTGTGTGTGTAAGTATGTTGTCTTAGAAGGTACATCAGGAGTGTGTGTGTGTGTGTATGTTGTCTTAAAAACATCAGGGGTGTGTGTGTGTGTGTGTGTGTGTGTCCTCTTGTGTGTGTGTGTGTCCTATGTTGTCTTAGACACATCAGGAGTGTGTGTGTGTGTGTATGTTGTCTTAGAAACATCAGGGAGTGTGTGTGTGTGTGTGACAGTGTGTGTGTGTTGTCTTAGAAACATCAGGAGTGTGTGTGTGTGTATGTTGTTTTAGAAACATCTGGAGTGTGTGTGTATGTTGTTTTAGAAACATCTGGAGTGTGTGTGTGTGTGTGTATGTTGTCTTAGAAACATCAGGAGTGTGTGTCTTAGAAACATCAGTGTGTATGTTGTTTTAGAAACATCTGGAGTGTGTTTGTGTGTATGTTGTCTTAGAAACATCAGGAGTGTGTGTGTGTGAAACATCATGTTGTTTTAGAAACATCTGGAGTGTGTTTGTGTGTATGTTGTCTTAGAAACATCAGGAGTGTGTGTGTGTTGTCTTAGAAACATCAGGAGTGTGTGTGTGTTGTCTTAGAAACATCAGGAGTGTGTGTCCTGTATGTTGTCTTAGAAACATCAAGTGTGTGTGTGTGTATGTTGTCTTAGAAACATCAGGAGTGTGTGTGTGTGTATGTTGTCTTAGAAACATCAGGAGTGTGTGTGTGTGTATATGTGTTGTCTTAGAAACATCAAGTGTGTGTGTTTGTGTGTGTGTTTTGTGTGTGTTGTCATAGAAACAGATAAGATCACCACGACAACAACACAAACACTAACCATATTATTCATCCTTTATTAAATAATAATAGCAATAAAAAAACGACATCTCTGTACAAAGTCTTACAAACAACAGTGGAGAGTAATCTGTTACCAGTGACAGGACCTCCGTTAGAGAGAGAGATGTCTGCCTCACCCTCTCATCCCAGACAGAAGAGGTAATACTATGGCCCATCCCACATTGCATCCTTTTCCTGATATAGTGCACTACTTTTGACCACCCATGCATTACAGAGCCCTATGGGCCCTGGTCAAAAGTAGTGCACTATATAGGGAATAGGGTTCCATTTGGGATGCAGATATGTCTCAGCTCCCTAGAAAAGTTCAATCAGGCCTAGAAAGAGAGATCCAAGGCACTTGGAAAAGAGTCAACAGAGTCCAATGAAAAAGGAGCTGGATGCACCACAAACTCCAGCCCTCTGCCGTCCTCTGCCCCATCCTCCCTTCACCCAGCCCTCTGCAGTCCTCTGCCCCTATCCTCCCTTCACCCAGCCCTCTGCAGTCCTCTGCCCCATCCTCCCTTCACCCAGCCCTCTGCAGTCCTCTGCCCCTATCCTCCCTTCACCCAGCCCTCTGCAGTCCTCTGCCCCTATCCTCCCTTCACCCAGCCCTCTGCAGTCCTCTGCCCCATCCACTCTCCCTTCACCCAGCCCTCTGTCATCCTCTGCCCCTATCCTCCCTTCACCCAGCCCTCTGCAGTCCTCTGCCCCATCCTCCCTTCACCCAGCCCTCTGCAGTCCTCTGCCCCTATCCTCCCTTCACCCAGCCCTCTGCAGTCCTCTGCCCCTATCCTCCCTTCACCCAGCCCTCTGCAGTCCTCTGCCCCATCCTCCCTTCACCCAGCCCTCTGCAGTCCTCTGCCCCTATTCTCCCTTCACCCAGCCCTCTGCAGTCCTCTGCCCCTATCCTCCCTTCACCCAGCCCTCTGCAGTCCTCTGCCCCTATCCTCCCTTCACCCAGCCCTCTGTCGTCCTCTGCCCCTATTCTCCCTTCACCCAGCCCTCTGCAGTCCTCTGCCCCTATTCTCCCTTCACCCAGCCCTCTGCAGTCCTCTGCCCCTATCCTCCCTTCACCCAGCCCTCTGCAGTCCTCTGCCCCTATCCTCCCTTCACCCAGCCCTCTGCAGTCCTCTGCCCCCATCCTCCCTTCACCCAGCCCTCTGCAGTCCTCTGCCCCTATTCTCCCTTCACCCAGCCCTCTGCAGTCCTCTGCCCCTATCCTCCCTTCACCCAGCCCTCTGCAGTCCTCTGCCCCTATTCTCCCTTCACCCAGCCCTCTGTCATCCTCTGCCCCTATCCTCCCTTCACCCAGCCCTCTGCAGTCCTCTGCCCCTATCCTCCCTTCACCCAGCCCTCTGCAGTCCTCTGCCCCTATCCTCCCTTCACCCAGCCCTCTGCAGTCCTCTGCCCCATCCTCCCTCCCTTCACCCAGCCCTCTGCCATCCTCTGCCCCATCCTCCCCCTTCACCCAGCCCTCTGCAGTCCTCTGCCCCATCCTCCCCCTTCACCCAGCCCTCTGCCATCCTCTGCCCCTATCCTCCCTTCACCCAGCCCTCTGCCATCCTCTGCCCCATCCTCCCTCCCTTCACCCAGCCCTCTGCAGTCCTCTGCCCCATCCTCCCTCTCCCCTATCCTTCACCCAGCCCTCTGCCAGTCCTCTGCCCCATCCTCCCTCCCTTCACCCAGCCCTCTGCCATCCTCTGCCCCATCCTCCCTCCCTTCACCCAGCCCTCTGCCATCCTCTGCCCCATCCTCCCTCCCTTCACCCAGGCCTCTGCAGTCCTTTGCCCCATCCTCCCTACCTTCACCCAGGCCTCTGCAGTCCTTTGCCCCATCCTCCATCCCTTCACCCTGGCCCTTCTCATCCCTCCCTCCTTTCTTCCCATCCCCCTTCCTTCCTTCCCTTTCTCTCTCCCCCAGTCCCTCCCTTACTCCCTTTCTACCTCTCTCCATTCCTCCCTCCTTCCCTTGCTCCCTCAATTCCTACCTCGATCCCCCTCTGCAGTCCGTTTGGCCCACTGAGGTGCAGTCTTCCTGGACTGAACTATGCAGGAAGAGACATACAGTCCTCTCTCTCTCCCTTTAATATTTTCTCTTTGCTTGAGGCCAAACCTCGATTCTTAAACTCAACCCAGATTTCAGATTTTATTTTTAACTCAACCCCGACACAAAAACATGTCTCTGGTTATGGTTAACACTCATTCTCATGTAACATTAAAAGAAGAGAAGAGAAAAGTGGAGTGAATATTTCAAAGAAATCAGAATGTAGAAACTCTGCATACGGTCCTCCCTCCCCAAAGGCCCCAGTGGTGGTTCTCTGTCTCTTCGCCAGATCGATCTGTCACTAGCGTCCCTACGCATGGCTCTCTGTCTCTCGCCAGATCGATCTGTCGCTAGCTTCTCTGCATGGCTCTCTGTCTCTCTACTCCATGGTTAGATCGATCTGTCGCTAGAGTCCCTACGCATGGCTCCCTGTCTCTCTACTCCATGGTTAGATCGATCTGTCGCTAGCTTCTCTACGCATGGCTCTCTGTCTCTACTCCATGGTTAGATCGATCTGTCACTAGCGTCCCTACGCATCCTCTCTGTCTATCTACTCCATGGTTAGATCGATCTGTCGCTCCTTCTCCCGCATGGTTCTCTGTCTCCCGCCCTCTGATCGATCTGTCGCTAGCTTCACGCATGGCTCTCTGTCTCTCGCCAGATCGATCTGTCGCTCCCTTCTCTACGCATGGCTCTCTGTCTCTCGCCAGATCGATCTGTCGCTAGGGTCTCTAGGCTCTCTGTCTCTCGCCAGATCGATCTGTCGCTATCGTCCCTACGCATGGCTCTCTGTCTCTACTCCAGGATCGATCTGTCGCTAGCCTCTCTACGCATGGCTCTCTGTCTATCTACTCCATGGTTAGATCGATCTGTCGCTAGCTTCTCTACGCATGGCTCTCTGTCTCTACTCCATGGTTAGATCGATCTGTCGCTATCCGTCCCTACGCATGGCTCTCTGTCTCTCTACTCCATGGTTAGATCGATCTGTCGCCATAGCTTCTCACGCATGGCTCTCTGACTCTCTACTCCATTTAGATCGATCTGTCGCTAGCGTCTCTACGCATGGCTCTCTGTCTATCTACTCCATGGTTAGATCGATCTGTCGCTAGCTTCTCTACGCATGGCTCTCTGTCTCTACTCCATGGTTAGATCGATATGTCGCTAGCGTCCCTTCGCATGGCTCTCTGTCTCTCTACTCCATGGTTAGATCGATCTGTCCCTCCCTTCTCTCGCATGGCTCTCTGTCTATCTACTCCATGGTTAGATCGATCTGTCGCTAGCAGTCTCTCGCATGGCTCTCTCTACTCCAGGATAGATCGATCTGTCGCTAGCTTCTCTACGCATGGCTCTCTTTCTACTCCAGGATAGATCATCTGTCGCTAACCCAGATTTCGCATGGCTCTCTGTCTATCTACTCCATGGTTAATCGATCTGTGGTTAGCTTCTCTACACATGGCTCTCTGTCTAACACTCCAGGATAGATTGATCTGTCGCTGCTATCCCTAAAATGGCTCTCTGTCTCTCTACTACTCCAGGATAGATCGATCTGTCACTAAGCGCCCTACGGTGGCTCTCTGTCGATCTGTCACTAGCTCCACGCATGGCTCTCTGTCTCTCGAGATCGATCTGTCGCTAGCTTCCCTACGCATGGCTCTCTGTCTCTCTACTCCATGGTTAGATCGATCTGTCGCTAGAGTCCCTACGCATGGCTCTCTGTCTCTCTACTCCATGGTTAGATCAATCTGTCGCTAGCTTCTCTACGCATGGCTCTCTGTCTCTACTCCATGGTTAGATCGATCTGTCGCTAGCGTCCCTACGCATGGCTCTCTGTCTATCTACTCCATGGTTAGATCGATCTGTCGCTAGCTTCTCTACGCATGGCTCTCTGTCTCTCTACTCCATGGTTAGATCGATCTGTCGCTAGCGTCCCTACGCATGGCTCTCTGTCTATCTACTCCATGGTTAGATCGATCTGTCGCTAGCTTCTCTACGCATGGTTCTCTGTCTCTCGCCAGATCGATCTGTCGCTAGCTTCTCTACGCATGGCTCTCTGTCTCTCGCCAGATCGATCTGTCGCTAGCGTCTCTACGCATGGCTCTCTGTCTCTCGCCAGATCGATCTGTCGCTAGGGTCTCTACGCATGGCTCTCTGTCTCTCGCCAGATCGATCTGTCGCTAGCGTCCCTACGCATGGCTCTCTGTCTCTACTCCAGGATAGATCGATCTGTCGCTAGCGTCTCTACGCATGGCTCTCTGTCTATCTACTCCATGGTTAGATCGATCTGTCGCTAGCTTCTCTACGCATGGCTCTCTGTCTCTACTCCATGGTTAGATCGATCTGTCGCTAGCGTCTCTACGCATGGCTCTCTGTCTATCTACTCCATGGTTAGATCGATCTGTCGCTAGCTTCTCTACGCATGGCTCTCTGTCTCTACTCCATGGTTAGATCGATCTGTCCAGCGTTAGCATGGCTCTCTGTCTCTCTACTCTGGTTAGATCGATCTGTCGCTAGCTTCTCTACGCATGGCTCTCTGACTCTCTACTCCAGGATAGATCGATCTGTCGCTAGCGTCTCTACGCATGGCTCTCTGTCTATCTACTCCATGGTTAGATCGATCTGTCGCTAGCTTCTCTACGCATGGCTCTCTGTCTCTACTCCATGGTTAGATCGATATGGTGCTAGCGTCCCTACGCATGGCTCTCTGTCTCTCTACTCCATGGTTAGATCGATCTGTCGCTAGCTTCTCTACGCATGGCTCTCTGTCTATCTACTCCATGGTTAGATCGATCTGTCGCTAGCTTCTCTACGCATGGCTCTCTCTACTCCATGATAGATCATCTGTCGCTAGCTTCTCTATGGCTCTCTCTCTACTCCAGGATAGATCGATCTGTCGCTTCACGAGCTTCTCTACGCATGGCTCTCTCTCTACTCCAGGATAGATCGATCTGTCGCTAGCGTCCCCACGCATGGCTCTCTGTCTATCTACTCCAGGATAGATCTGTCGCTATCCCTGCATGGCTTAGGATAGATCGATTCTCTACACATGGCTCTCTGTCTCTCTACTCCAGTATAGATCGATCTGTCGTTAGCTTCTCTACACATGGCTCTCTGTCTCTCTACTCCAGGATAGATTGATCTGTCGCTAGCTTCCCTAAGCATGGCTCTCTGTCTCTCTACTACTCCAGGATAGATTGATCTGTCGCTAGCGTCCCTACGCATGGCTCTCTGTCTCTCTACTCCAGGATAGATCGATCTGTCGCTAGCTTCTCTACGCATGGCTCTCTTCCAATAACAGTTAGCTTAAGGCTCAATTGTGTGTCCAAGAAAGTGGCTTGGCTTTTTATCCAGCTCCTGTAGTCCTTTCTTTCTTTTCTTTGAGGTCTTTCTTCTTTAGGGAGTTAAAGTCGTCTGGAAAGATGAGAGGATTATCTCTCTCTGTCTCTCTTTCTCTCTGTCTCTTTCTGTCTCTGTCTCTCTCTGCCTCTCTTTGTCTCTCTGTCTCTGTCTCTCTTTCTCTCTGTCTCTTTCTGTCTCTGTCTCTCTCTGCCTCTCTTTGTCTCTCTGTCTCTTTCTGTCTCTCTTTCTTTCTGTCTCTGTCTCTCTCTGTCTCTCTCTCTCTGCTGGTGAGAGTTATTTTCTTCTCACACTCCTGATCTCTGTGAACTATAGCTGTCTCTTTCTCTCTCTCTCAGCAATCCATAGGGTGCAATAAAACAATGATAATGTTTCACACAGCGCATCACACCATGTGTTATAGATCATCACAGGCAAAAAAAAGCAAGAGAAAATCATAATGCTCCTTCCAACTTAAAGTATCTTAACGAACAATATGTCATGTTAGATAAAGTTTTCTTTTCATTCTTCCTCTTCGTCTTCGTTTTAAAAGGCTGGTAACAGTCTGGAAAAACAGAAACACGCCATAACAGATGAACTGAACTCAACTGAACTGAGGCGAAAGGAAAAAAAAAAACAAAAAAAAAGAATTCAACTATTGACACACTGAAGTCTAAAAATGAGAACGAGGGATGGTCTACAGAGCGATACAACTGAAGCTGATCATAATAAAGACACATGTTCTTCAACTGAACTTAAAAAACTGTCCACGATACTCTATGCCACTGTTTTCACATAATGCAGGCAGGCGGAGCAAGCCGAGAGCTGTCTTACAAGCTAGAATCACATTCTAAAAAAACCTTCCTGGCCATAATTCCACTCATATTCTAACGTCTATCATAACCAAAAAAACAAACAACAAAATGTCTTCTTCTTTTCTTCTTTACAAATCTAGATTCATTTTCTTTTCATCTTTTTTTTGGGATAGGCATTAGATTGATATGTTTTGATATTGTTCAGCACCCACTGAATGGTCCACTGGCTACATGACAGCTCTGAGAGGATCGGTCCTAGACGGGTTTTTGGGTCCGGTCCCAGTCTGCTGCAGTAGGGGTTTAGGGTGCAACCCCAGACTGACAGTAGGGGTTCTGGTCCAGGCCCAGACTGCTGTGATCCAGTGGCCAGTACGTGTGGCATCATGGCAGGTAAGTGTGGTTCATTCACGAGCTTTGATTGATCAGGGTCTCTCCTGCAGGCAGAGAAGAGACCCCCGAGAGGAGGGGAAAAGGGTTTAGAGAAGAGACCCCCGAGGGGAAAAGGGTTTAGCGTGTGTCTGTTCTCTGCTTTAAGTTAAGGTCCTTGAGTTGGGAAAGCCTTAGGGCTTGAAGCACAAGACCTCCCAGCGCCTTAAACAGCCCTAGGCCTCGGAGCAGCAGCGTTGCTGGTTGATCTTCACCTTGTGTTTGATCCCGTCGTACAGCTCAAAGTTGTAGTTCTCCAATGTGGTGGAGCTCCGTGACGACAGGCCGCTGTAGAAGCAGGTGCAGTAGAGCAGCAGGCCGCCACACACCGCCCCCAGCAGTACGCCCAGGGAAGACATGACGATGATGGTAACCAGGATAGGATCCAGGGTGTACAGCCACGAGTTGTCCTTCTCAGAGACATGTGTCACAGGGGGGTCCATGGACGGGCCAGGGGTACTCCACTCTGGGAACGGGAAACCTGACGAGGAGACACAGAGGAGGAACATTCAGTCAGATCAAATCAGAAACCTTTTTGACATGAGGTAAATTCATATATGGAAAAGGTCACATGTATATATACCTATATACTGGACAAGTCAGTTACCTACAGTGGGAAGAACAAGTATTTGATACACTGCCGATTTTGTAGGTTTTCCTACTTACAAAGCATGTAGAGGTCTGTAATTTTTATCATAGGTACACTTCAACTGTGAGAGACAAAAATCTAGAAAGAAATCTAGAAAATCACATTGTGTGATTTTTAAGTAATTAATTTGCATTTTATTGCATGACATAAGTATTTGATACATCAGAAAAGCAGAACTTAATATTTGGTACAGAAACCTTTGTTTGCAAATACAGAGATCATACGTTTCCTGTAGTTCTTGACCAGGTTTGCACACACTGCAGCAGGGATTTTGGCCCACTCCTCCATACAGACCTTCTCCAGATCCGTCAGGTTTCGGGGCTGTCGCCGGGCAATACGGACTTTCAGCTCCCTCCAAAGATTTTCTATTGGGTTCAGGTCTGGAGACTGGCTAGGCCACTCCAGGACCTTGAGATGCATCTTACGGAGCCACTCCTTAGTTGCCCTGGCTGTGTGTTTCGGGTCGTTGTCATGCTGGAAGACCCAGCCACGATCCATCTTCAATGCTCTTACTGAGGGAAGGAGGTTGTTGGCCAAGATCTCGTGATACATGGCCCCATCCATCCTCCCCTCAATACGGTGCAGTTGTCCTGTCCCCTTTGCAGAAAAGCATCTCCAAAGAATGATGTTTCCACCTCCATGCTTCACGGTTGGGATGGTGTTCTTGGGGTTGTACTCATCCTTCTTCCTCACCAAACACGGTGAGTGGAGTTTAGACCAAAAAGCTCTATTTTTGTCTCATCAGACCACACAACCTTCTCCCATTCCTCCTCTGGATCATCCAGATGGTCATTGGAAAACTTCAGACAGGCCTGGACATGCGCTGGCTTGAGCAGGGGGACCTTGCATGAGCTGCAGGATTTTAATCCATGACGTTGTAGTGTGTTACTAATGGTTTTCTTTGAGACTGTGGTCCCAGGTCTCTTCAGGTCATTGACCAGGTCCTGCCGTGTAGTTCTGGGCTGCTCCCTCACCTTCCTCATGATCATTGATGCCCTACGAGGTGAGATCTTGCATGGAGCCCCAGACCGAGGGTGATTGACCGTCATCTTGAACTTCTTCCAATTTCTAATAATTGCCCCAACAGTTGTTGCCTTCTCACCAAGCTGCTTGCCTATTGTCCTGTAGCCCAGCACAGCCTTGTGTAGGTCTAGAATTGTAGCCCTGATGTCCTTACACAGCTCTCTGGTCTTGGCCATTGTGGAGAGGTTGGAGTCTGTTTGATTGAGTGTGTGGACGGGTGTCTTTTATCCAGGTAATGAGTTCAAACAACTGCAGTTAATACAGGTAATGAGTGGAGAACAGGAGGGCTTCTTAAAGAAAAACTAACTGGTCTGTGAGAGCCGGATTTCTTACTGGTTGGTAGGTGATCAAATACGTATGTCATGCAATAAAATGCAAATTAATTACTTAAAAA
>NC_088221.1:51154479-51231979 GCF_036934945.1 Oncorhynchus masou masou | reverse complement strand
CATTACATGCTTAACCATCCTGCACCCTTCAACACCAGTCTGGTATGGGTCCTTATAGAACCTTCCTGTACCCTTCAACACCAGTCTGGTATGGGTCCTTATAGAACCTTCAACACCAGTCTGGTATGGGTCTTTATAGAACCTTCCTATACCCTTCAACACCAGTCTGGTATGGGTCCTTATAGAACCTTCCTATACCCTTCAACACCAGGCTGGTATGGGTCTTTATAGAACCTTCCTATACCCTTTAACACCAGTCTGGTATGGGTCCTTTATAGAACCTTCCTGTACCCTTCAACACCAGTCTGGTATGGGTCTTTATAGAACCTTCCTATACCCTTCAACACCAGTCTGGTATGGGTCTTTACAGTACCCTTCAACACCAGTCTGGTATGGGTCCTTATCCTTCAGTACCTTCAACACCAGTCTGGTATGGGTCCTTATAGAACCTTCCTGTACCCTTCAACACCAGTCTGGTATGGGTCTTTATAGAACCTTCCTGTACCCTTCAACACCAGTCTGGTATGGGTCCTTATAGAACCTTCCTGTACCCTTCAACACCAGTCTGGTATGGGTCCTTATAGAACCTTCCTACCTTCAACACCAGTCTGGTATGGGTCCTTATAGAACCTTCCTGTACCCTTCAACACCAGTCTGGTATGGGTCCTTACAGAACCTTCCTGTACCTTCAACACCAGTCTGGTATGGGTCCTTATAGAACCTTCCTGTACCCTTCAACACCAGTCTGGTATGGGTCCTTATAGAACCTTCATACCCTTCAACACAGTCTGGTATGGGTCCTTATAGAACCTTCCTGTACCCTTCAACACCAGTCTGGTATGGGTCTTTATAGAACCTTCCTGTACCCTTCAACACCAGTCTGGTATGGGTCCTTATAGAACCTTCCTGTACCCTTCAACACCAGTCTGGTATGGGTCCTTATAGAACCTTCAACACCAGTCTGGTATGGGTCCTTATAGAACCTTCCTGTACCCTTCAACACCAGTCTGGTATGGGTCCTTATAGAACCTTCCTATACCCTTCAACACCAGTCTGGTATGGGTCTTTATAGAACCTTCCTGTACCCTTCAACACCAGTCTGGTATGGGTCCTTATAGAACCTTCCTATACCCTTCAACACCAGTCTGGTATGGGTCCTTATAGAACCTTCCTGTACCCTTCAACACCAGTCTGGTATGGGTCCTTATAGAACCTTCCTGTACCCTTCAACACCAGTCTGGTATGGGTCCTTATAGAACCTTCCTGTACCCTTCAACACCAGTCTGGTATGGGTCCTTATAGAACCTTCCTGTACCCTTCAACACCAGTCTGGTATGGGTCCTTTATAGAACCTTCCTGTACCCTTCAACACCAGTCTGGTATGGGTCCTTATAGAACCTTCAACACCAGTCTGGTATGGGTCCTTATAGAACCTTCCTGTACCTTCAACACCAGTCTGGTGTGGGTCCTTATAGAACCTTCCTGTACCCTTCAACACCAGTCTGGTATGGGTCCTTATAGAACCTTCCTGTACCCTTCAACACCAGTCTGGTATGGGTCCTTATAGAACCTTCCTGTACCCTTCAACACCAGTCTGGTATGGGTCCTTATAGAACCTTCCTGTACCCTTCAACACCAGTCTGGTATGGGTCCTTATAGAACCTTCCTGTACCCTTCAACACCAGTCTGGTATGGGTCCTTATAGAGTACCTTCAAACACCAGTCTGGTATGGGTCCTTATAGAACCTTCCTGTACCCTTCAACACCAGTCTGGTATGGGTCCTTATAGAACCTTCCTGTACCCTTCAACACCAGTCTGGTATGGGTCCTTATAGAACCTTCCTGTACCCTTCAACACCAGTCTGGTATGGGTCCTTACAGAACCTTCCTGTACCCTTCAACACCAGTCTGGTATGGGTCCTTATAGAACCTTCCTATACCCTTCAACACCAGTCTGGTATGGGTCCTTTTATAGAACCTTCCTGTACCCTTCAACACCAGTCTGGTATTAGGTCCTTATTAACCTTCCTGTACCCTTCAAAACCAGTCTGGTATGGGTCCTTACAGTACCTTCAACACCAGTCTGGTATGGGCATCCCTGTACCCTTCAACACCAGTCTGGTATGGGTCCTGATATTACCTTCAACACCAGTCTGGTATGAGTCCCATAGAACCTTCCTATACCCTTCAACACCAGTCTGGTATGGGTCTTTACAGTACCTTCAACACCAGTCTGGTATGGGTCCTTACAGCCCTTTCAACACCAGTCTGGTATGGGTCTTTACAGTACCTTCAACACCAGTCTGGTATGGGTCTTTATAGAACCTTCAACACCAGTCTGGTATTGTCTTTATAGAACCTTCAACACCAGTCTGGTATAGGGAATACAGCACCTTCAACACCAGTCTGGTATGGGTCTTTATAGAACCTTCAACACCAGTCTGGTATGGGTCCTTGTAGTGCACAGCACCTTCAACACCAGTCTGGTATGGGTCTTTGGACAGCACCCAAAACTCCCTTGTCTAATTTCCCTGCTTAGTGGTAGAAGAATGAGAATTTTACTCAGACACCATATGGTCTGTTCCTTGGGCCCAAGGACCCTGCTCAGTGCATTAGATCATTAATATTACTTTGGGGAGGGGGGGCATCCCAATGACATGACTTTGAGGAATAGGGGGCATCCCAATGACATGACATTGAGGAGGGGGCATCCCAATGACATGACTTTGAGGAGGGGGCATCCCAATGATATTACTTTGGGGGGGGCATCCCAATGACATGACTTTGAAAATAAATGCATCCCAGACTTAATTACATTGGTTAGGGGGCATCCCAATGATATTACATTGAAATCCTTTAATGATATTACATTGAGTAGGGGGAAGCATCCCAATGATATTTTGAAAAGGGGTGACATCCCAATGACATTACATTGAGGAGGGGGCATCCCAATGACATGACTTTAGGAGTTCATCCCAATGATAAATTAAATAATGAATGGATTAGAAGGAGAGGGCATCAATGACATTGACTTGTGGATGGGGCATCCCAATGATATTACATTGAGAGGGGGGACATCCCAAGCTGATACAACATTGAGGAGCACAAAATCTGCCATATCTAACTACGATCCCAATGATATTACCTTGAGGGGAGGGGGCATCTTGAGGGGATGGGGCATCCCAATTATAAACATTGAGGGGATCCCAATGATACTGTACTTCACATGAGACCGGACATCCCAGATGATATTACATTGACCACAGAGGGGGCATCCCAATGATACCACAGAGTGGGCATCCCAAGACCTGACAACAGAGTGGAGCATCCCAATGATACCACATTGAGTGGAGCATCCCAAGATATTACATTGAGAGTGGAGCATCCCAATGACCTGGCCACATTGAGTGGAGCATGAGACCAACCTGATATTACAGAGGGAGGGGAGACATCCCAATGATATTACATGAGACAAGATCCCAACATGGTTCTGTTACAGAGTGGAAATGATATTATGAGACAAGACATGATAACAGAGTGGAACATCCCGGACCTGACATTACAGGAGTGGAAGATCCGACAACATATTACATTGAGAGGGGAACATCCCAATGACATTAACAGAGGGGGGGGCATCCCAATGACATTACCTTGAGGAGGGAAGCATCCCACATGACATTACAACAGAGTGTCGAGTGGGGCATCCCAAACATGACAACCTATTCTCCACATAGTTTACTTGTTTTGACAACAGAGTGGAGCATGAGACCGGACTACAACAGAGTGGAAGACCCGGCAACATGGTTCTGTTACAGATAGGGAACAGGGGACAAGACATGACAACAGAGTGGAACATGAGACAGGACCTGACAACAGAGTGGAGCATGAGACAAGACCTAGACAATAGAGTGGAGCATGAGACCGGACTGACAACAGAGTGGAATATGAGACAAGACCCGACCATGGTTCTGTTACAGAGGGAACATGAGACAAGACCTGACAACAGAATGGGGCATGAGACAAGACCTGGGAACAGAGTGGAGCCATGAGACAAGACCTGACAACAGAGTGGAGCATGAGACCATGACCTGACAACAGAGTGGAATATGAGACAAGACCCGCCATGGTTCTGTTACAGAGTGGAACATGAGACCAGACCTGACAACAGAGTGGAACATGAGACCGGACCTGACCACAGTAGTGGACATAGACATAGACAACAGGTGGGCCATGAGACCGTACTACATAGGGTATAGGGGGCCATGTGGCCACAGAGTGCACTACAACAAGAGGGAGCATTTGGGAGCCACACCCACAACAGACTGGAAAATAAATGACAAGACTTAATAAATATGGTTCTGTCCATTAACTAATTACAAACATGAAAAGAGTGGAAACAAATCTCACCTCAGAGTGGAGACCCGAAGGTTCTGTTACAGGCAGACCATGACAACAGAGTGAAACATGAGACCGGACCTGACAACAGAGTGGAAGACCCTTCAAATGGTTCTGTTAAGAGTGGAACACGAAAAGACATGACAACAAAGTGGAACATGAGACAGGACCTGACAAAATAAAACCGGACCTGACAAGTAGATAAATTAAATAATGTAATGGATTAGAAGTGGAACACAGACAAGACTTTGACAACAGAGTGGAACATGATAAATCAACAGGAGGGAGCATGAGACAAGACCTGACAACAGAGTGGCTGGGACAAATCACAACAGAGTGGAACACAAGACAAAATCTGACAACATGGTCTAACTACAGTGGAAATGAATATTCTCCTGACAACAGAGGGAGCATGAGTAATGTCTGGGAGTGGAACATGAGTACAAGATAAACACAGAGGGAGAAACCGGACCTGACAACAGAGTCAACATGAGACCGGACCCGACAACATGGTTCTGTTACAGAGTGGAACATGAGACAAGACCTGACAACAGAGTGGAGAATGAGACAAGACCTGACCACAGAGTGGAAGACATGGTTCTGTTAGAGTGGAACACGAGACCTGACCAACAGAGTGGAGCATGAGACCGGACCTGACAACAGAGTGGAGCATGAGACAAGACCTGACAACAGAGTGGAACATGAGACAAGACCTGACAACAGAGTGGAACATGAGACAAGACCTGACAACAGAGTGGAGCATGAGACAAGACCTGACAACAGAGTGGAGCATGAGACCGGACCTGACAACAGAGTGGAACATGAGACAAGACCTGACAACAGAGTGGAACATGAGACCGGACCTGACAACAGAGTGGAGCATGAGACAAGACCTGACAACAGAGTGGAGCATGAGACCGGACCTGACAACAGAGTGGAACATGAGACAAGACATGACAACAGAGTGGAGCATGAGACCGGACCTGACAACAGAGTGGAACATGAGACAAGACCTGACAACAGAGTGGAGCATGAGACAAGACCTGACAACAGAGTGGAACATGAGACCGGACCTGACAACAGAGTGGAACATGAGACAAGACCCGACAACATGGTTCTGTTACAGAGTGGAACATGAGACAAGACCTGACAACAGAGTGGAACATGAGACAAGACCTGACAACATGGTTCTGTTACAGAGTGGAACACGAGACAGGACCTGACAACAGAGTGGAAATGAGACAAGACCTGACAACAGAGTGGAGAATGAGACAAGACCTGACAACAGAGTGGAAATGAGACAAGACCTGACAACAGAGTGGAACATGAGACAAGACCTGACCACAGAGTGGAGCATGAGACAGGACATGACAACAGAGTGGAACATGAGACAAGACCTGACAACATGGTTCTGTTACAGAGTGGAACATGAGACAGGACCTGACAACAGAGTGGAACATGAGACAAGACCCGAAACATGAACATGAGACAGGATGGACCTGACAACATGGTTCTGTTACAGAGTGGAACATGAGACAGGACCTGACAACAGAGTGGAACATGAGACAAGACCCGACAACATGGTTCTGTTACAGGGTGGAACATGAGACAAGACATGACAACAGAGTGGAGCATGAGACCGGACCTGACAACAGAGTGGAACATGAGACAAGACCTGACAACATGGTTCTGTTACAGAGTGGAACATGAGACCGGACATGACAACAGAGTGGAACATGAGACCGGACCTGACAACAGAGTGGAACATGAGACAAGACCCGACAACATGGTTCTGTTACAGAGTGGAACATGAGACAGGACCTGACAACAGAGTGGAACATGAGACAGGACCCGACAACATGGTTCTGAGACAGAGTGGAACATGAGACAAGACCCGACCATGGTTCTGTTACAGAGTGGAACATGAGACAGGACCCGACAACAGAGTGGAACATGAGACAAGACCCGACAACATGGTTCTGTTACAGGGTGGAACATGAGACAAGACCTGACCACAGAGTGGAAGACCCGAACAACATGGTTCTGTTACAGAGTGGAACATGAGACAGGACATGACAACAGAGTGGAACATGAGACAGGACCCGACAACATGGTTCTGTTACAGGGTGGAACATGAGACAGGACATGACAACAGAGTGGAACATGAGACAAGACCCGACAACATGGTTCTGTTACAGAGTGGAACATGAGACAGGACCCGACAACAGAGTGGAACATGAGACAGGACATGACAACATGGTTCTGTTACAGAGTGGAACATGAGACAGGACATGACAACATGGTTCTGTTACAGAGTGGAACATGAGACAGGACATGACAACATGGTTCTGTTACAGAGTGGAACATGAGACAAGACCCGACAACATGGTTCTGTTACAGAGTGGAACATGAGACAAGACAACAGAGTGGAACATGACAACACAACATGGTTCTGTTACAGAGTGGAACATGAGACAGGACATGACAACAGAGTTACAGGGTGGAACATGAGACAGGACGTGACAACAGAGTGGAACATGAGACAGGACATGACAACAGAGTGGAACATGAGACAGGACATGACAACAGAGTGGAACATGAGACAGACCCGACAACATGACAACAGAGTGGAACATGAGACAGGACATGACAACAGTTAGTGGAACATGAGACAGGACATGACAACAGAGTGGAACATGAGACAGGACATGACAACAGAGTGGAACATGAGACAGGACATGACAACAGAGTGGAACATGAGACAAGACCCGACATGACAACAGAGTGGAACATGAGACAGGACATGACAACAGAGTGGAACATGAGGCAGGACATGACAACATGGTTCTGTTACACCTGGAGTGGAACATGAGACAGGACATGACAACATTGTTCTGTTACAGGGTGGAACATGAGACAGGACATGACAACATGGTTCTGTTACAGGGTGGAACATGAGACAGGACATGACAACATGGTTCTGTTACAGGGTGGAACATGAGACAGGACATGACAACATGGTTCTGTTACAGAGTGGAACATGAGACAGGACATGACAACAGAGTGGAACATGAGACAAGACATGACAACATGGTTCTGTTACAGAGTGGAACATGAGACAGGACATGACAACATGGTTCTGTTACAGGGTGGAACATGAGACAGGACCTGACAACAGACAGAGTGGAACATGAGACAAGACATGACAACATGGTTCTGTTACAGAGTGGAACATGAGACAGGACATGACAACATGGTTCTGTTACAGAGTGGAACATGAGACAGGACATGACAACATGGTTCTGTTACAGGGTGGAACATGAGACAGGACATGACAACAGAGTGGAACATGAGACAGGACCCGACAACATGGTTCTGTTACAGGTGGAACATGAGACAGGACATGACAACATGGTTCTGTTACAGAGTGGAACATGAGACAGGACCAACAGAGTGGAACATGAGACATGGTTCTGTTACAGAGTGGAACATGAGACAGGACATGACAACATGGTTCTGTTACAGGGTGGAACATGAGACCGGACCTGACAACAGAGTGGAACATGAGACAGGACATGACAACATGGTTCTGTTACAGAGTGGAACATGAGACAGGACATGACAACATGGTTCTGTTAAAGGGTGGAACATGAGACAGGACATGACAACATGGTTCTGTTACAGAGTGGAACATGAGACAGGACCCGACAACATGGTTCTGTTACAGAGTGGAACATGAGACAGGACATGACAACATGGTTCTGTTACAGGGTGGAACATGAGACAGGACCTGACAACATGGATCTGTTAGAGTGGAACATGAGACAGGACATGACAACACGATTCTGTTACAGAGTGGAACATGAGACAGGACATGACAACACGGTTCTGTTACAGAGTGGAACATGAGACAGGACATGACAACATGGTTCTGTTACAGAGTGGAACATGAGACAGGACCCGACAACATGGTTCTGTTACAGAGTGGAACATGAGACAGGACATGACAACATGTTCTGTTTATTCAGAGTGGAACATGAGACAGGACAACATGGTTCTGTTACAGATCGGGTGGAACATGAGACAGGACATGACAACATGGTTCTGTTACAGGGTGGAACATCTGAGACAGGACATGACAACATGGTTCTGTTATCTGCCCAGGCTGGAACATGAGACAGGACATGACAACATGGATCTGTTACAGAGTGGAACATGAGACAGGACCCGACAACATGGTTCTGTTACAGCCAGTGGAACATGAGACAGGACATGACAACATGGTTCTGTTACCCAGAGTGGAACATGAGACAGGACATGACAACATGGTTCTGTTACAGCCAGTGGAACATGAGAGCTGGACCCGACAACATGGTTCTGTTACCCAGAGTGGAACATGAGACAGGACATGACAACATGGATCTGTTGTCAGAGTTGAACATGAGACAGTCTCATGACCCACCCGGTTCTGTTACAGAGTGGAACATGAGACAGGACATGACAACACGGTTCTGTTACAGAGCTGGAACATGAGACAGGACATGACAACATGGTTCTGTCTGCCCAGAGCTGGAACATGAGACAGGACATGACAACACCCTGCCAGTCCGTCGGTTCTGTTACAGAGTGGAACATGAGACAGACTGGGTCATGACAACACGGTTCTGTTACAGAGTCCGAACATCTGCCCAGACATGACAACATGGTTCTGTTACAGAGTCCGAACATCTGAGAGCTAGGACATGACAACACGGATCTGTTACCTGCCAGTGGAACATGAGACAGGACAGACAACACCCTGATCTGTCTGTCAGAGTGGAACATGAGACAGGACATGCCCAGACACGGATCTGTTACAGAGTGTCTGCTCAACATGAGACAGGACATGACAACACGCCAGTTCTGTTACTGCCCAGAGCTGGGTCAGATGGTCAACCATCCCCGTATCCGGTCTGCCCAGATGTCCATCTAGCTAGTTATTCATTCTGTCTGTCTGCCCGCCTGGGTCAGACCAATCTTGTCCAATTAGTCTGTCAGCCCAGAGCTGGGTCAACGTCCCTCTCCACCCTGCCAGGTCTGCTGGGCTGGGTCAGATGGTCTCTCTCCCCCGTGCCAGTCCGTCTGTCTGCCTAGAGCTGGGTCAGACGGTCCCTCTCCCACCCTGCCAGTCCGTCTGTCTGCCCAGAGCTGGGTCAGACGGTCTTTCTCTCTCCCTCCCCGCCAGTCCGTTCATCTGCCCAGAGCTGGGTCAGACGGTCTCTCTCCCACCCTGCCAGTCCGTTCATCTGCCCAGAGCTGGGTCAGACGGTCTCTCTCTCTCTCCTCCCCGCCAGTCCGTTCATCTGCCCAGAGCTGGGTCAGACGGTCTCTCTCTCTCTCCCTCCCTGCCAGTCCGTCTCATCTGCCCAGAGCTGGGTCAGATGGTCTCTCTGTCTCTCCCTCCCCGCCAGTCCGTTCATCTGCCCAGAGCTGGGTCAGATGGTCTCTCTCTCTCCCTCCCCGCTCCGTTCATCTGCCCAGAGCTGGGTCAGATGGTCTCTCTCTCTCTCCCTCCCCGCCAGTCCGTCATCTGCCCAGAGCTGGGTCAGACGGTCTCTCTCCCCACCCTGCCAGTCCGTTCATCTGCCCAGAGCTGGGTCAGACGGTCTCTCTCTCTCTCCCTCCCCGCCAGTCCGTTCATCTGCCCAGAGCTGGGTCAGATGGTCTCTCTCTCTCTCCCTCCCCGCCAGTCCGTTCATCTGCCCAGAGCTGGGTCAGACGGTCTCTCTCTCTCTCCCACCCTGCCAGTCCGTTCATCTGCCCAGAGCTGGGTCAGACGGTCTCTCTCTCTCTCCCTCCCCGCCAGTCCGTTCATCTGCCCAGAGCTGGGTCAGATGGTCTCTCTCCGACCCTGCCAGTCCCTGTCTGCCCAGAGCTGGGTCAGTCTCCGTCTCTGCCCAGAGCTGGGTCAGACGGTCTCTCTCTCTCTCCCTCCCCGCCAGTCCGTCTGTCTGCCCAGAGCTGGGTCAGACGGTCCCTCTCCCACCCTGCCAGTCCGTCTGTCTGCCCAGAGCTGGGTCAGACGGTCTCTCTCCGACCCTGCCAGTCCGTTCATCTGCCCAGAGCTGGGTCAGACGGTCTCTCTCTCTCTCCCTCCCCGCCAGTCCGTTCATCTGCCCAGAGCTTTCATGTGTCTGTGTTTGAAACATAATCCTTTTCCTCCTTCCAGAGAAATAACATCCATCTATCATTTCTTAGAAAAAAGGTTATCTTTGATCTCTCCTTCTCTCTTTCTATCTCTTTCTACATTCTTGTATACAGAAGATTTTTGGAGAGAATCAGATTTAAGCCAAACAAACCCAATCTCTCCCTGTTTGACCCTGATTTCTGTTGGAGAAAAAAAATCTCTGATTTGGACTCATCATTCCAAAGGACAGATTTCCACCGGTCTGATGTCCATTGCTTGTGTTTCTTGGCCCAAGCAAGTCTCTTCTTATTATTGGTGTCCTTTACTAGTGTTTTGTTTTGCAGCAATTCGACAATGAAGGCCTGATTCACGCAGTCTCCTCTGAATAGTTGATGTTGAGATGTGTCTGTTACTTGAACTCTGTGAAGCATTTATTTGGGCTGCAATCTGAGGTGCAGTTAACTCTACTGAACTTATCCTCTGCAGCAGAGGTAACTCTGGGTCTTCCTTTCCTGTGGTGGTCCTCATCCTCTGAGAGACAGGTAACTAACTACCGAACTTATCCTCTGCAGCAGAGGTAACTCTGGGTCTTCCTTTCCTGTGGCGGTCCTCATGAGAGACAGAACTTATCCTCTGCAGCAGAGGTAACTCTGGGTCTTCCTTTCCTGTGGCGGTCCTCATGAGAGACAGGTAACTCTGGGTCTTCCTTTCCTGTGGCGGTCCTCATGAGAGACAGGTAACTCTACCAAACTTATCCTCTGCAGCAGAGGTAACTCTGGGTCTTCCTTTCCTGTGGCGGTCCTCATGAGAGCCAGTTTCATCATAGCGCTTGATGGTTTTTGCAACTGCCCTTGAAGAAACTTTCAAAGTTCTTGAAATGTTCTGTATACCACCCATTTATTGTCACAACACAACTGATTGGCTGAAATGCATTAAAAAAGAAGGACATTCCACAAATTAACTTTTAACAAGACACACCTGTTAATTGAAATGCATTCCAGGTGACTACCTCATGAAGCTGGTTGAGAGAATGCCAAGAGTGTGAAAAGCTGTCATCAATGCAAAGGGTGGCTCATTTCTCAAATATAAAATTATTTATATTTCGATGATTTGGTTACTTCCATATGTGTTATTTCATAGTTTTAATGTATTCACTATTATTCTACAATGTAGAAAATAGTAAAAAAAAATAAAGAAAAACTCTTGAATGATTAGGTGTGTCCAAACTCCTGACGGGTACTGTATGTTTTCAATTAGTAAAATATCAACACAGTGGGCCAAGCTGGTGGAAAGGACCTCATTTGACCAGCTTTGTCTGCTGAGAACAACACATCAAATGATAAAAACAAATGAACAAATGTAAAACAGTAATGTTAAAGAGTAGTGTGAGGACCATGTCATAGTAAAATAGGTTCATTTGTTACTCTGATGAACCCTGTACCCTACCAGATTTAAGGCCAATGTAAAGAGGATGGAGGGATGGAGGGTCTGACTGTCTCAGAGGGTATAGGTTGTCTCAGAGGGTATAGGTTGTTTCAGAGGGTATAGGTTGTCTCAGAGGGTATAGTCTCAGTCTGTCTCAGAGGGTATAGGTTGTCACAGAGGGTTAATCTGTCTCAGAGGGTATAGGTTGTCTCAGAGGGTTGTCTCAGAGGGTATAGTCTGTCTCACAGGGTATAGGTTGTCTCAGAGGGTTGTCTCAGAGGGTATAAGTTGTCTCACAGGGTTTTAAGTTGTCTCACAGGGTATAGGTCTGTCTCACAGGGTATAGTCTGTCTGTTAGTCTGTCTCAGAGGGTATAGGTTGTCTCAGAGGGTATAGGTTGTCTAAGGTAGCTTCAGAAGACTGTTGCATATAGTAAGTTGTCTCACAGAAATGTCTCACAAATATTGTCTCCCATTGATAGGTGTCTCAGAGGGTATAGGTTGTCTCAATGCAGTTAGTTCAGGATTGTCTCCAGAGGGTATAGTCTGTCTCAGAGGGTAGTCCTTCATAAAGGAAATAAAACATTAGTTTATAATATCTCTAAACAGACACAAGTAAGTCCAACATCCAAGCAAACTGAAACATGGAACAGAGTTCTCTCCACAGTCGGGAGGGAGGTCAAACAAAATAGAGATATGTCATACTGTCTCAGAGGGTATAGGTTGTCAGAGTGTATAGTTTGTCTCAGAGGGTATAGGTTGTCTCAGAGGGTCTGACTGTCTCAAAGGGTATAGGTTGTCTCAGAGGGTCTGACTGTCTCAAAGGGTATAGGTTGTCTCAGAGGGTCTGACTGTCTCTCAGAGGGTCTGACTGTCTCAAAGGGTATAGGTTGTCTCTATAAGTTGTCTCTTTTAAGTTGTCTCTCTCACAGGGTATACGTTGTCTCACAGGGTATAGTCTGTCTCACAGGGTATAGGTTGTTTCAGAGGGTATAGGCTGTCTAAGGTAGCTTCAGAAGACTGTTGCATATAGTAAGAAAACAAATATTGTCTCCCATTGATAGGTGCGCCAATGCAGTTAGTTCAGGATTGTCTCCATCGCTTCAGTCCTTCATAAAGGAAATAAAACATTAGTTTATAATATCTCTAAACAGACACAAGTAAGTCTCTCTCTCTCTCTCTCTCTCTCTCCGTCTCAGACAAAGTAAGTCATCCAAGCAAACTGAAACATGGAACAGAGTTCTCTCCACAGTCGGGAGGGAGGTCTCTGTCTCTCTCTCTGTCTCTCTCTCTGTCTCTCTCTGTCTCTCTCTCTCTCTCTCTCTCTCTCTCTCTCTGTCTCTCTCTCTCTCTCTCTCTCTCTCTCTCTCTCTCTCTCTCTCTCTCTCTCTCTCTCTCTGTCTCTCTCTGTCTCGGTCTCTCTCTCTCTCTCTCTGTCTCTCTCTCTCTCTCTCTCTCTCTCTCTCTCTCTGTCTCTCTCTCTGTCTCTCTCTGTCTCTCTCTGTCTCTGTCTCTCTCTCTCTCTCTCTCTCTCTCTCTCTCTCTCTGTCTCTCTCTGTCTCTCTCTCTCTCTCTCTCTCTCTCTCTCTCTCGTCTCTCTCTCTCTCTCTCTCTCTGTCTCTCTCTCTCTCTGTGTATATGTGAACAGAGCACCTCTCCTGTTGTAAATGTCAGAGGTGTGGAAACAACTCCCTCTGACTATCCAGGCTCCACTCCCCTCTGCTCTCTCTCTCTCTCTTTCTCCTCTCCTCTCACCCACTCTATCTCTGTCTCGGTTTCCGTCTCTCCTCCCTACAGCATCTTGGCACCGCTATAAGAGTGTCCTCTCCTCTGGACTGTTCAATCAAAGGTTTAACTCCCCACTGAAAGACTAAGGGCCATCCCAAATGGCAGCCTACCCCTATACAGCACACGCGTTTAGACCAGGGCCCATGGTGCACTATGTAGGGAATAGGGTGCCAATTGAGACGTAGACTCATATTCCGAATCCCATCTTTCCCAGAAACCCTTTGTGGGAGTCGGGGCCCGCCGCTAAGGGTTCTGTCTGGACGTTTTGGACGTAAACAAGCTCAATGAAACAGGAAGCACATCATCACAGCAAACCCTCCTCGTCTTAAAGCCAAAACGCAGCAGCAGAGGAAGAGGAACCGACAGTATCAGCGACAGAAGGAACTTCGATGCCTATTCTGCACTTTTTTTTTGTTGTTGCTCTTAATGTTGTTGTTTTTTTATTAAAATGTTCCTTCAGAGACAGCAGAGTCCCAAACAGAGGGCCAGTCGGACCAGATGGTTCCTTCATGACATCATCTGAGGGCGTCTATAGATATCTGAGGGCAGGTGTTCCGGTTCAGGTTCTGGTTCAGCCCCGCCCAGTCATAGTACTGTCTCTCTGTCTGTCTGTCTCTGTGTCAAACATAGTCAGCACTGGGAGCCGCGATGCTCATCCTCCTTCTCCAGCCTGATAGACAGCATGGACTCCATTGGAGGTGTGGAGGGTCCTGCCAGCCCCAACCCAGACAGAGGACCTCTGTTGGGGTAGTGGGTCGACATAACCCCCCCAGGCCCGGGGTAGTGGTTGTGGTTAGGCCCAGGGCCGTAGTGAGAGCTGTGGTAGTGGGCACTCTGGTAGGACACTGAGTGCTGGCTGTTCTTCTTGGCTGCTAGTTGATAGCGGTGACAACAGAGAACCACGACCAGCGTGAATGATGCCAGGAGCAACAGAGCCCCAACGCCGGCCATTACATAATACCAGAAGGGGGGGATGGGCTGCACTGACACCTCTGTGTCTACTGTGGGCTCACTGGCACCAGGAAGAGCTCCCCCTGGTGGTAGAGCAGAGACACACAGAGAGTTGGCTTGGGAGGCAGAGATGAAGGCAAGGCAGGCATGCAGCAAAGTGCAGACCCTTCTGTCTTTTAATAAGGAACAATATATAGATTTATTTCTGTATTTTAAAAAAATATGTTTTTTTTTGCAAACAAAACAGACATGTACTGAACATAGACAAGCAGAGGCTCATGCTTCTGCCATTGCTGAGGTTGGACCTTGTTTGATAAAATGCATTGCAAAGCCAGGTTTATGCAGCTATACTTTTGGAGATTATCGATCGTTCTTTGTGGAGAGCAGCAAGCAGGTTTTATACGGCAGATTGGGACTATGACATAACCTGATGAATAGTTCATCAATTATATAGCCTGATGAATAGGTAATCCATTATATAGCCTGATGAATAGGTAATCCATTATATAGCCTGATGAATAGGTAATCCATTATATAGCCTGATGAATAGGTAATCCATTATATAGCCTGATGAATAGGTAATCCATTATATAGGATGATGAATAGGTAATCCATTATATAGCATGATGAATAGGTAATCCATTATATAGCCTGATGAATAGGTAATCCATTATATAGCCTGATGAATAGGTAATCCATTATATAGCCTGATGAATAGTTAATCCACTATATAGCCTGATGAATAGGTAATCCATTATATAGCCTGATGAATAGGTAATCCATTATATAGCCTGATGAATAGGTAATCCATTATATAGCATGATGAATAGGTAATCCATTATATAGCCTGATGAATAGGTAATCCATTATATAGCCTGATGAATAGGTAATCCATTATATAGCCTGATGAATAGGTAATCCATTATATAGCCTGATGAATAGGTAATCCATTATATAGCCTGATGAATAGGTAATCCACTATATAGCCTGATGAATAGGTAATCCATTATATAGCCTGATGAATAGGTAATCCATTATATAGCCTGATGAATAGTTAATACATTATATAGCCTGATGAATAGGTAATCCACTATATAGCCTGATGAATTGGTAATCCATTATATAGCCTGCAATAAAGGCTTGTTTGGTCATTTCAATATAATTGTTTAACCTGCCAAATACTGAATACACTGGACGGAATTTAAACAAGAGAAAATCTGGCGACAACGATAAAACAACCTCTTCAGGTGTAATCACAGATCATAGCTTTGATTAGAGGTATTTCAGGTGTTACCTTCGATCATAGCTTTGATTTGAAAGCTCTAGTCTGAGAGTGCACTGTTTGAATCTAAGATTGTGCCCCTTTAGAGAGACAGTTTTCATATATTATATGTTTCACCATATTTGACCTCAACTCAGCTGTCTGCCTAATTGAAAGACTAGAAAGATAGGAGGGAGATAGTTAGGTCTACTGTCTATTACAGAACAGGAGGGAGATAGTTAGCTCTATTGTCTATTACAGAACAGGAGGGAGATAGTTAGCTCTACTGTCTATTACAGAACAGGAGGGAGATAGTTAGCTCTACTGTCTGGGAGAGAACAGGAGGGAGATAGATAGCTCTACTGTCTATTACAGAACAGGAGGGAGATAGATAGCTCTACTGTCTATTACAGAACAGGAGGGAGATAGTTAGCTCTACTGTCTGGGAGAGAACAGGAGGGAGATAGTTAGCTCTACTGTCTATTACAGAACAGGAGGGAGATAGTTAGCTCTACTGTCTATTACAGAACAGGAGGGAGATAGTTAGCTCTACTGTCTGGGAGGAAACAGGAGGGAGATAGTTAGCTCTACTGTCTATTACAGAACAGGAGGGAGATAGTTAGCTCTACTGTCTATTACAGAACAGGAGGGAGATAGTTAGCTCTACTGTCTATTACAGAACAGGAGGGAGATAGTTAGCTCTACTGTCTATTACAGAACAGGAGGGAGATAGTTAGCTCTACTGTCTATTACAGAACAGGAGGGAGATAGATAGCTCTACTGTCTATTACAGAACAGGAGGGAGATAGTTAGCTCTACTGTCTATTACCGAACAGGAGGGAGATAGATAGCTCTACTGTCTATTACAGAACAGGAGGGAGATAGTTAGTTAGCTCTACTATCTATTACAGAACAGGAGGGAGATAGTTAGTTAGCTCTACTGTCTGGGAGAGAACAGGAGGGAGATAGTTAGCTCTACTATCTATTACAGAACAGGAGGGAGATAGTTAGTTAGCTCTACTATCTATTACAGAACAGGAGGGAGATAGTTAGCTCTACTGTCTATTACAGAACAGGAGGGAGATAGTTAGCTCTACTGTCTATTACAGAACAGGAGGGAGATAGTTAGCTCTACTGTCTAATACAGAACAGGAGGGAGATAGTTAGCTCTACTATCTATTACAGAACAGGAGGGAGATAGTTAGTTAGCTCTACTGTCTGGGAGAGAACAGGAGGGAGATAGTTAGCTCTACTGTCTATTACAGAACAGGAGGGAGATAGTTAGCTCTACTGTTTGGGAGAGAACAGGAGGGAGATAGATAGCTCTACTATCTATTACAGAACAGGAGGGAGATAGATAGCTCTACTATCTATTACAGAACAGGAGGGAGATAGTTAGCTCTACTGTCTATTACAGAACAGGAGGGAGATAGATAGCTCTACTATCTATTACAGAACAGGAGGGAGATAGTTAGCTCTACTGTCTATTACAGAACAGGAGGGAGATAGTTAGCTCTACTGTCTATTACAGAACAGGAGGGAGATAGTTAGCTCTACTGTCTGGGAGAGAACAGGAGGGAGATAGTTAGCTCTACTGTCTATTACAGAACAGGAGGGAGATAGTTAGCTCTACTGTCTATTACAGAACAGGAGGGAGATAGTTAGCTCTACTGTCTGGGAGAGAACAGGAGGGAGACAGTTAGCTCTATTGTCTATTACAGAACAGGAGGGAGATAGTTAGCTCTACTGTCTATTACAGAACAGGAGGGAGATAGTTAGCTCTACTGTCTGGGAGAGAACAGGAGGGAGATAGTTAGCTCTACTGTCTATTACAGAACAGGAGGGAGATAGTTAGCTCTACTGTCTGGGAGGAAACAGGAGGGAGATAGTTAGCTCTACTGTCTATTACAGAACAGGAGGGAGATAGTTAGCTCTACTGTCTGGGAGAGAACAGGAGGGAGACAGTTAGCTCTATTGTCTATTACAGAACAGGAGGGAGATAGTTAGCTCTACTGTCTATTACAGAACAGGAGGGAGATAGTTAGCTCTACTGTCTGGGAGAGAACAGGAGGGAGATAGTTAGCTCTACTGTCTATTACAGAACAGGAGGGAGATAGTTAGCTCTACTGTCTGGGAGGAAACAGGAGGGAGATAGTTAGCTCTACTGTCTATTACAGAACAGGAGGGAGATAGTTAGCTCTACTGTCTGGGAGGAAACAGGAGGGAGATAGTTAGCTCTACTGTCTATTACAGAACAGGAGGGAGATAGTTAGCTCTACTGTCTGGGAGAGAACAGGAGGGAGACAGTTAGCTCTACTGTCTATTACAGAACAGGAGGGAGATAGTTAGCTCTATTGTCTATTACAGAACAGGAGGGAGATAGTTAGCTCTACTATCTATTACAGAACAGGAGGGAGATAGTTAGCTCTACTGTCTAATACAGAACAGGAGGGAGATAGTTAGCTCTACTATCTATTACAGAACAGGAGGGAGATAGTTAGCTCTACTATCTATTACAGAACAGGAGGGAGATAGTTAGCTCTACTGTCTGGGAGAGAACAGGAGGGAGATAGTTAGCTCTACTATCTATTACAGAACAGGAGGGAGATAGTTAGCTCTACTATCTATTACAGAACAGGAGGGAGATAGTTAGCTCTACTGTCTATTACAGAACAGGAGGGAGATAGTTAGCTCTACTATCTATTACAGAACAGGAGGGAGATAGTTAGCTCTACTATCTATTACAGAACAGGAGGGAGATAGTTAGCTCTACTGTCTATTACAGAACAGGAGGGAGATAGTTAGCTCTACTGTCTATTACAGAACAGGAGGGAGATAGTTAGCTCTACTGTCTATTACAGAACAGGAGGGAGATAGTTAGCTCTACTGTCTATTACAGAACAGGAGGGAGATAGTTAGCTCTACTATCTATTACAGAACAGGAGGGAGATAGTTAGCTCTACTGTCTATTACAGAACAGGAGGGAGATAGTTAGCTCTACTGTCTATTACAGAACAGGAGGGAGATAGTTAGCTCTACTGTCTATTACAGAACAGGAGGGAGATAGTTAGCTCTACTGTCTATTACAGAACAGGAGGGAGATAGTTAGCTCTACTGTCTATTACAGAACAGGAGGGAGACAGTTAGCTCTACTATCTATTACAGAACAGGAGGGAGATAGTTAGCTCTACTGTCTGGGAGAGAACAGGAGGGAGATAGTTAGCTCTACTGTCTATTACAGAACAGGAGGGAGATAGATAGCTCTACTGTCTATTACAGAACAGGAGGGAGATAGTTAGCTCTATTGTCTATTACAGAACAGGAGGGAGATAGTTAGCTCTACTGTCTATTACAGAACAGGAGGGAGATAGTTAGCTCTACTGTCTATTACAGAACAGGAGGGAGATAGTTAGCTCTATTGTCTATTACAGAACAGGAGGGAGATAGTTAGCTCTACTATCTATTACAGAACAGGAGGGAGATAGTTACAACACATATCTATGCTTATTTATTTTATCTTGTGTCCTTTACCATTTGCACATTGTAAAAACACTGTATATATATATATATATATAATATGACATTTGTAATGTCTTTATTGTTTTGAAACTTCTGTATGTGTGATGTCTACTGTTATTTTTTATTGTTTATTTCACTTTATATATTATATACCTTACTTGCTTTGGCAATGTTAACACATGTTTCCCATGCCAATAAAGCCCCTTGAATTGAATTGAATTGAATAGTTAGCTCTACTGTCTATTACAGAACAGGAGGGAGATAGTTAGCTCTACTGTCTATTACAGAACAGGAGGGAGATAGTTAGCTCTACTGTCTATTACAGAACAGGAGGGAGATAGATAGCTCTACTGTCTATTACAGAACAGGAGGGAGATAGTTAGCTCTACTGTCTATTACAGAACAGGAGGGAGATAGTTAGCTCTACTGTCTGGGAGGAAACAGGAGGGAGATAGTTAGCTCTACTGTCTGGGAGAGAACAGGAGGGAGATAGTTAGCTCTACTGTCTGGGAGGAAACAGGAGGGAGATAGTTAGCTCTACTGTCTGGGAGGAAACAGGAGGGAGATAGTTAGCTCTACTGTCTGGGAGGAAACAGGAGGGAGATAGTTAGCTCTACTGTCTATTACAGAACAGGAGGGAGATAGTTAGCTCTACTGTCTGGGAGGAAACAGGAGGGAGATAGTTAGCTCTACTGTCTGGGAGAGAACAGGAGGGAGATAGTTAGCTCTACTGTCTGGGAGGAAACAGGAGGGAGATAGTTAGCTCTACTGTCTATTACAGAACAGGAGGGAGATAGTTAGCTCTACTGTCTATTACAGAACAGGAGGGAGATAGTTAGCTCTACTGTCTGGGAGAGAACAGGAGGGAGATAGTTAGCTCTACTGTCTATTACAGAACAGGAGGGAGATAGTTAGCTCTACTGTCTGGGAGGAAACAGGAGGGAGATAGTTAGCTCTACTGTCTGGGAGAGAACAGGAGGGAGATAGTTAGCTCTACTGTCTGGGAGGAAACAGGAGGGAGATAGTTAGCTCTACTGTCTGGGAGGAAACAGGAGGGAGATAGTTAGCTCTACTGTCTGGGAGGAAACAGGAGGGAGATAGTTAGCTCTACTGTCTGGGAGGAAACAGGAGGGAGATAGTTAGCTCTACTGTCTGGGAGAGAACAGGAGGGAGATAGTTAGCTCTACTGTCTATTACAGAACAGGAGGGAGATAGTTAGCTCTACTGTCTGGGAGGAAACAGGAGGGAGATAGTTAGCTCTACTGTCTGGGAGAGAACAGGAGGGAGATAGTTAGCTCTACTGTCTGGGAGGAAACAGGAGGGAGATAGTTAGCTCTACTGTCTGGGAGAGAACAGGAGGGAGATAGTTAGCTCTACTGTCTGGGAGAGAACAGGAGGGAGATAGTTAGCTCTACTGTCTGGGAGGAAACAGGAGGGAGATAGTTAGCTCTACTGTCTGGGAGAGAACAGGAGGGAGATAGTTAGCTCTACTGTCTGGGAGGAAACAGGAGGGAGATAGTTAGCTCTACTGTCTGGGAGGAAACAGGAGGGAGATAGTTAGCTCTACTGTCTGGGAGGAAACAGGAGGGAGATAGTTAGCTCTACTGTCTGGGAGAGAACAGGAGGGAGATAGTTAGCTCTACTGTCTGGGAGAGAACAGGAGGGAGATAGTTAGCTCTACTGTCTATTACAGAACAGGAGGGAGATAGTTAGCTCTACTGTCTATTACAGAACAGGAGGGAGATAGTTAGCTCTACTGTCTATTACAGAACAGGAGGGAGATAGTTAGTTCTACTGTCTGGGAGGAAACAGGAGGGAGATAGTTAGCTCTACTGTCTGGGAGGAAACAGGAGGGAGATAGTTAGCTCTACTGTCTGGGAGGAAACAGGAGGGAGATAGTTAGCTCTACTGTCTGGGAGAGAACAGGAGGGAGATAGTTAGCTCTACTGTCTGGGAGGAAACAGGAGGGAGATAGTTAGCTCTACTGTCTGGGAGGAAACAGGAGGGAGATAGTTAGCTCTACTGTCTGGGAGGAAACAGGAGGGAGATAGTTAGCTCTACTGTCTGGGAGGAAACAGGAGGGAGATAGTTAGCTCTACTGTCTGGGAGGAAACAGGAGGGAGATAGTTAGCTCTACTGTCTGGGAGGAAACAGGAGGGAGATAGTTAGCTCTACTGTCTATTACAGAACAGGAGGGAGATAGTTAGCTCTACTGTCTGGGAGGAAACAGGAGGGAGATAGTTAGCTCTACTGTCTGGGAGAGAACAGGAGGGAGATGGTTAGCTCTACTGTCTGGGAGGAAACAGGAGGGAGATAGTTAGCTCTACTGTCTGGGAGAGAACAGGAGGGAGATGGTTAGCTCTACTGTCTGGGAGGAAACAGGAGGGAGATGGTTAGCTCTACTGTCTGGGAGGAAACAGGAGGGAGATAGTTAGCTCTACTGTCTGGGAGGAAACAGGAGGGAGATAGTTAGCTCTACTGTCTGGGAGGAAACAGGAGGGAGATAGTTAGCTCTACTGTCTGGGAGGAAACAGGAGGGAGATGGATCTGGAAGTGAATTCTAAGTGGTGATTTCAGACAGGATTTCCCTGTTCTGTTTTCTTACATGAATGGTCGTCTGCCTCAAGCCAAACATCTCCAAGGAAACCACCCCAACACCCCGACAGCCAAATACACGGATCAAGAGTGCCCATCTCTCATTCATCTTCCCACTACAGACTAGCACACAGTTTGCTTCCCAAATGGAATGCACCGCTGTTGACCCGAGCCCTGTTGACCCGAGCCCTTTTGGTCCAAAGAAATGGTGTGCCATTTGTGACTAAACCTACAGCCATCCAAGAGAAAAAATCAAGCAAAATCTCCTCCTTCTCCTCCCTCCTCTACAACCCCTTACCCTCCACTCCTCTCCTCTCCTCTCCTCTCATCTACTCTTGTCTAATCTCTCCTCTTGTATACTCTCATCTCGTCCCCTCTCCCCAACCTCTCTTCTCCTCTCCTCTCCTCTCCTCTCCTCTCCTCTCCTCTCCTCTCCTCTCCTCTCCTCTCCTCTCCTCTCCTCTCCTCTCCTCTCCTCTCCTCTCCTTACTCTACCCTCCTCTACAACCCTCCTCTCCTCTCCTCTCCTCTACCTTACTCTACCCTCCTCTCCTCTCCTCTATCTTACTCTACCCTCCTCTACAACCCTCCCCTCCTCTCCTCTCCTCTCATCTCCTTTCCTCTCCTCTCCTCTCGTATACTCTCATCTCGTCCCCTCTCCTCTCCCCAACCTCTCCTCACCTCTCCTCTCTGCTTCTCTACCCTCCTCTACTCTACCCTCCTCTCCTCTACTCTATTCTCCTCTCCTCAACCTTCCTCTACTCTATCCTCTCCTCTACCCTCCTCTACTCTACCCTCCTCTACTCTCCTCTACTCTATCCTCCTCTCCTCTACTCTACCCTCCTCTCCTCTACTCTGCTCTCCTCTCCTCTAACCTCCTCTCCTCTACACTCCTCTACTCTACCCTCATCTCCTCTCCTCTACTCTACTCTCCTCTACCCTCCTCTCCTCTCCTCTGCCCTCCTCTCCTCTACCCTCCTCTACTCTATCCTCCTCTCCTCTACTCTACCCTCCTCTCCTCTACTGCTCTCCTCTCCTCTAACCTCCTCTCCTCTACACTCCTCTACTCTACCCTCATCTCCTCTCCTCTACTCTCCTCTACCCTCCTCTCCTCTACCCTCCTCTCCTCTCCTCTCCTCTTCTCTACACTCCTCTACAACCCTCCTTTCCTCTCCACTGCCCTCCTCTCCTCTACCCTCCTCTACTCTACCCTCCTCTCCTCTACCCTCCTCTCCTCTACCCTCCTCTACTCTACTCTACCCTCCACCCTCTTCCACCCTCCTCTACTCTACCCTCCTCTCCTCTACCCTCCTCTACTCTATCCTCCTCTCCTCTCCTCTACCCTCCTCTCCTCTACACTCCTCTCCTCTCCTCTACCCTCCTCTCCTCTACTCTCCTCTACCCTCCTCTCCTCTACCCTCCTCTCCTCTACCCTCCTCTCCTCGCCTCTCCTCTACCCGTCTCTCCTCTCCTCTACCCTCCTCTCCTCTACCCTCCTCTCCTCTACCCTCCTCTCCTCTACTCTCCTCTACCCTCCTCTCCTCTACCCTCCTCTCCTCTACTCTCCTCTCCTCTACCCTCCTCTCCTCCACTCTCCTCTCCTCTACCCTCCTCTCCTCTCCTCTACCCTCATCTCCTCTACCCTCCTCTCCTCTACCCTCCTCTCCTCTACCCTCCTCTTCTCTACCCTCCTCTCCTCTACCCTCCTATACCCTCCTCTACCCTCCTCTCCTCCCCTCTACCCTCCTCTATTCTCCTCTACCCTCCTCTACTCTACCCCCCTCTTCTCTACGCTCCTCTCCTCTCCTATATCCACCTCTCCTCTCCTCTCCTCTCCTCTCCTCTACTCTCTTCAACTCTAATCTCATCTCCTCTAATCTCCTCTACCTCAGTAGAGTAGAGTTCAGCAGAGTACAGTAGAGTGGAGTACAGTACAGTAGAGTAGTATAGAGTACAGTAGATTACAGTAGATGTCAATACAGTAGAGTAGAGCAGTGTAGTGTACAGTACAGTACAGTACAGTACAGTACAGTACAGTACAGTACAGTACAGTACATTGAGTACAGTACAGTACAGTACAGTAGAGTACAGTACATGGAGTACAGTACAGTACAGTACAGTACATTGAATACAGTAGAGTAGAGTAGAGTAGAGTAGAGTAGAGTAGAGTAGAGTAGAGTAGAGTACAGTACAGTACAGTACAGTAGAGTACAGTAGAGTTGATAGAGTACAGTAGAGTAGATTACAGTACAGTACAGTTGAGTACAATACAGTACAGTAGAGAACAGAAGAGTACAGTAGAGTGTTGTACAGTACAGGACAGTGCAGTAGAATAGAGTACAGTGCAGTACAGTAGAGTACAGTGCAGTAGAATAGAGTACAGTAAAGTACATCACAGTGCAGTAGAATAGAGTACAGTACAATACCCACAGCTGTACATACCCTAGCCTTCCTGTAGAGACAGCTGTACATACCCTAGTCTTCCAGTAGAGACAGCTGTACATACCCTAGCCTTCCAGTACCTTTAGCTGTACATACCCTGGCCTTCCAGTTGAGACAGCTGTACATATCCTAGTCTTCCTGTAGAGACAGCTGTACATACCCTAGCCTTCCTGTAGAGACAGCTGTACATACCCTGGCCTTCCAGTACCTATAGCTGTACATACCCTAGCCTTCCAGTAGAGACAGCTGTACATACCCTAGACACCTGGTACATACAAAACACTAATGCACATGAGGGCACTACCTTCTCTGAGTTTGTACACCGATATAATGGAACAACAAATATTTCACAGTACTGAAAATATAAAAGCTAATTCAAAACATTAGCGTGTGATGTTTCTTTAAGACTCTGTTCACCTGTTTATATGTAGAGACAACAACATAACGGGACATCATGGGATGGATGCTTGACTTCAGACATGCACACAGGGACACATGCTCTGATCATAATGCTGGGATGCATTATGTTGGTAACAGTAGCGTCCCGATTCCCACCGATATAATAACCTCGGGAACAAGTTCAATACCAACAAACTGAAAACCCGGAAGCAATTTCTCCTCTGTTTCCTTATACCTAAACAACATTCAGATGCAGTTTTGGAACAGCATAGTCATCAGTTTAAGACTATGCTTTAGAATGGAATTGAATCACATAATAGAATCAAGTAAATTAGTGTTTATGGACCAGTGTCTTAACTGCAAGCTGGGTCGGAGCGACAAGCAGGAAGCAACAAATATTCATACAGGAAGTAGACGAACGTTCGCACAGGAAACAGGAAGTAGTCAAAGATAACAAGGCCAACTCACCAGTCATGTCAGGAGGGAATGCAGCGAAGGGTTCTGAAAGAAAGAGAAGCACAAAATTGTATTAAAAAGGCAATGCCATTCTGATCAACATACAACAGCAGACTGAGAGGAAGTTAAGACTGAGAGAGGAAGGTGAGACTGAGAGGAAGGTGAGACTGAGAGAGAAAGGTGAGACTGAGAGGAAGGTGAGACTGAGAGAGGAAGGTGAGACTGAGAGGAAGGTGAGACTGAGAGAGGAAGGTGAGACTGAGAGGAAGGTGAGACTGAGAGGAAGGTGAGACTGAGAGGAAGGTGAGACTGAGAGAGGAAGGTGAGACTGAGAGGAAGGTGAGACTGAGAGGAAGGTGAGACTGAGAGGAAGGTGAGACTGAGAGGAAGGTGAGACTGAGAGGAAGGTGACACTGAGAGAGGAAGGTGAGACTGAGAGGAAGGTGAGACTGAGAGAGGAAGGTGAGACTGAGAGAAGAAGGTGAGACTGAGAGGAAGGTGAGACTGAGAGGAAGGTGAGACTGAGAGGAAGGTGAGGCTGAGAGAGGAAGGTGAGACTGAGAGGAAGGTGAGACTGAGAGGAAGGTGAGACTGAGAGGAAGGTGAGACTGAGAGAGGAAGGTGAGACTGAGAGAAGAAGGTGAGACTGAGAGGAAGGTGAGACTGAGAGGAAGGTGAGACTGAGAGAGGAAGGTGAGACTGAGAGGAAGGTGAGGCTGAGAGGAAGGTGAGACTGAGAGAGGAAGGTGAGACTGAGAGAAGAAGGTGAGACTGAGAGGAAGGTGAGACTGAGAGAGGAAGGTGAGACTGAGAGAAGAAGGTGAGACTGAGAGGAAGGTGAGACTGAGAGGAAGGTGAGACTGAGAGGAAGGTGAGACTGAGAGGAAGGTGAGACAGAGAGGAAGGTGAGACTGAGAGAGGAAGGTGAGACTGAGAGAAGAAGGTGAGACTGAGAGGAAGGTGAGACTGAGAGGAAGGTGAGACTGAGAGGAAGGTGAGACTGAGAGAAGAAGGTGAGACTGAGAGGAAGGTGAGACTGAGAGGGAGGTGAGACTGAGAGGAAGGTGAGACTGAGAGGAAGGTGAGACTGAGAGGAAGGTGAGGCTGAGAGGAAGGTGAGACTGAGAGAGGAAGGTGAGACTGAGAGAAGAAGGTGAGACTGAGAGGAAGGTGAGACTGAGAGGAAGGTGAGACTGAGAGGAAGGTGAGACTGAGAGAAGAAGGTGAGACTGAGAGGAAGGTGAGACTGAGAGGGAGGTGAGACTGAGAGGAAGGTGAGACTGAGAGGAAGGTGAGACTGAGAGGAAGGTGAGGCTGAGAGGAAGGTGAGACTGAGAGGAAGGTGAGGCTGAGAGGAAGGTGAGACTGAGAGGAAGGTGAGACTGAGAGGAAGGTGAGACTGAGAGAAGAAGGTGAGACTGAGAGGAAGGTGAGACTGAGAGGAAGGTGAGGCTGAGAGGAAGGTGAGACTGAGAGGAAGGTGAGACTGAGAGGAAGGTGAGACTGAGAGAAGAAGGTGAGACTGAGAGGAAGGTGAGACTGAGAGGAAGGTGAGACTGAGAGGAAGGTGAGGCTGAGAGGAAGGTGAGGCTGAGAGGAAGGTGAGACTGAGAGAGGAAGGTGAGACTGAGAGGAAGGTGAGACTGAGAGAGGAAGTTAAGACTGAGAGGAAGGTGAGACTGAGAGGAAGGTGAGACTGAGAGGAAGGTGAGACTGAGAGAAGAAGGTGAGACTGAGAGGAAGGTGAGACAGAGAGAGGAAGGTGAGACTGGGAGGAAGGTGAGACTGAGAGGAAGGTGAGACTGAGAGGAAGGTGAGACTGAGAGAAGAAGGTGAGACTGAGAGGAAGGTGAGACTGAGAGGAAGGTGAGACTGAGAGGAAGGTGAGACTGAGAGGAAGGTGAGGCTGAGAGGAAGGTGAGACTGAGAGGAAGGTGAGGCTGAGAGGAAGGTGAGACTGAGAGAGGAAGGTGAGACTGAGAGGAAGGTGAGACTGAGAGGAAGTTAAGACTGAGAGGAAGGTGAGACTGAGAGGAAGTTGAGACTGAGAGGAAGGTGAGACTGAGAGGAAGGTGAGACTGAGAGGAAGGTGAGACAGAGAGAGGAAGGTGAGACTGGGAGGAAGGTGAGACTGAGAGGAAGGTGAGACTGAGAGAGGAAGATGAAACTGAGAGGAAGGTGAGACTGAGAGAGGAAGGTGAGACTGAGAGAAGAAGGTGAGACTGAGAGGAAGGTGAGACTGAGAGGAAGGTGAGACTGAGAGGAAGTTAAGACTGAGAGGAAGGTGAGACTGAGAGGAAGTTGAGACTGAGAGGAAGGTGAGACTGAGAGGAAGGTGAGACTGAGAGGAAGGTGAGACAGAGAGAGGAAGGTGAGACTGGGAGGAAGGTGAGACAGAGAGAGGAAGGTGAGACTGAGAGAGGAAGTTAAGACTGAGAGGAAGGTGAGACTGAGAGGAAGGTGAGACAGAGAGAGGAAGGTGAGACTGAGAGAGGAAGTTAAGACTGAGAGGAAGGTGAGACTGAGAGGAAGTTGAGACTGAGAGGAAGGTGAGACTGAGAGGAAGGTGAGACTGAGAGGAAGGTGAGACTGAGAGGAAGGTGAGACTGAGAGGAAGGTGAGACAGAGAGAGGAAGGTGAGACTGAGAGAGGAAGTTAAGACTGAGAGGAAGGTGAGACTGAGAGGAAGGTGAGACTGAGAGGAAGGTGAGACTGAGAGGAAGGTGAGACAGAGAGAGGAAGGTGAGACTGGGAGGAAGGTGAGACTGAGAGGAAGGTGAGACTGAGAGAGGAAGGTGAGACTGAGAGGAAGGTGAGACTGAGAGAGGAAGGTGAGACTGAGAGAAGAAGGTGAGACTGAGAGGAAGGTGAGACTGAGAGGAAGGTGAGACTGAGACTGAGGAAAGGTGAGGCTGAGAGAGGAAGGTGAGACTGAGAGGAAGGTGAGACTGAGAGGAAGGTGAGACTGAGAGAGGAAGGTGAGACTGAGAGGAAGGTGAGACTGAGAGAGGAAGGTGAGACTGAGAGGAAGGTGAGACTGAGAGAGGAAGGTGAGACTGAGAGGAATGTGAGACTGAGAGAGGAAGGTGAGACTGAGAGGAAGGTGAGACTGGGAGGAAGGTGGGACTGAGAGGAAGGTGAGACTGAGAGGAAGGTGAGACTGAGAGGAAGGTGAGACTGAGAGGAAGGTGAGACTGAGAGGAAGGTGAGACTGAGAGGAAGGTGAGACAGAGGAAGGTGAGACTGAGATAGGAAGGTGAGACTGAGAGGAAGGTGAGACAGAGGAAGGTGAGACTGAGAGAGGAAGGTGAGACAGAGAGGAAGGTGACGATGAGAGGAAGGTGAGACTGAGAAGAAAGTGAGGCTGAGAGGAAGGTGAGACTGAGAGGAAGGTGAGACTGAGAGGAAGGTGAGACTGAGAGGAAGGTGAGACTAAGAGGAAGGTGAGACAGAGGAAGGTGAGACTGAGAGGAAGGTGAGACAGAGGAAGGTGAGACTGAGAGGAAGGTGAGACTGAGAGAGGAAGGTGAGACAGAGGAAGGTGAGACTGAGAGGAAGGTGAGACAGAGAGGAAGGTGAGGATGAGAGGAAGGTGAGACTGAGAAGAAGGTGAGGCTGAGAGGAAGGTGAGACTGAGAGGAAGGTGAGACTGAGAGGAAGGTGAGACTGAGAGGAAGGTGAGACTGAGAGGAAGGTGAGACTGGGAGGAAGGTGAGACTGAGAGGAAGGTGAGACTGAGAGGAAGGTGAGACTGAGAGGAAGGTGAGACTGAGAGGAAGGTGAGACTGAGAGGAAGGTGAGACTAGGAGGAAGGTGAGACTGAGAGGAAGGTGAGACTGAGAGGAAGGTGAGACTGAGAGGAAGGTGAGACTGGGAGGAAGGTGAGACAGAGGAGACTGAGAGGAAGGTGAGACTGAGAGGAAGGTGAGACTGAGAGAGGAAGGTGAGACTGGGAGAGGAAGGTGAGACTGGGAGGAAGGTGAGACTGAGAGGAAGGTGAGACTGAGAGGAAGGTGAGACTGAGAGAGGAAGTTGAGACTGAGAGGAAGGTGAGACAGAGGAAGGTGAGACTGAGAGGAAGGTGAGACTGAGAGGAAGGTGAGACTGAGAGGAAGGTGAGACTGAGATAGGAAGGTGAGACTGAGAGAGGAAGGTAAGACTGAGAGAAGAAGGCGAGACTGAGAGAGGAAGGTGAGACTGAGAGGAAGGTGAGACTGAGAGGAAGGTGAGACAGAGGAAGGTGAGACTGAGAGAGGAAGGTGAGACTGAGAGGAAGGTGAGACAGAGGAAGGTGAGACTGAGAGAGGAAGGTGAGACAGAGAGGAAGGTGAGGCTGAGAGGAAGGTGAGACTGAGAAGAAGGTGAGGCTGAGAGGAAGGTGAGACTGAGAAGAAGGTGAGGCTGAGAGGAAGGTGAGACTGAGAGGAAAGTGAGACTTAGAGGAAGGTGAGACTGGGAGGAAGGTGAGACTGAGAGGAAGGTGAGACTGAGAGGAAGGTGAGACTGAGAGGAAGTTGAGACTGAGAGGAAGGTGAGACTGAGAGGAAGGTGAGACTGAGAGGAAGGTGAGGATGAGAGGAAGGTGAGACTGAGAGAGGAAGGTGAGACTGAGAGGAAGGTGAGACTGGGAGAGGAAGGTGAGACTGAGAGGAAGGTGAGGCTGAGAGGAATGTGAGATAGAGAGGAAGGTGAGACAGAGAGAGGAAGGTGAGACTGGGAGGAAGGTGAGACTGAGAGGAAGGTGAGACTGAGAGAGGAAGGTGAGACTGAGAGGAAGGTGAGACTGAGAGGAAGGTGAGACTGAGAGGAAGGTGAGACTGAGAGGAAGGTGAGACTGAGAGAGGAAGGTGAGACTGAGAGAGGAAGGTGAGACTGAGAGAGGAAGGTGAGACTGAGAGGAAGGTGAGACAGAGAGGAAGGTGAGGATGAGAGGAAGGTGAGACTGAGAAGAAGGTGAGGCTGAGAGGAAGGTGAGACTGAGAGGAAGGTGAGACTGAGAGGAAGGTGAGACTGAGGGAAGGTGAGACTGAGAGGAAGGTGAGACTGGGAGGAAGGTGAGACTGAGAGGAGACTGAGGGAAGGTGAGACTGAGAGGAAGGTGAGACTGAGAGGAAGGTGAGACTGAGAGGAAGGTGAGACTGAGAGGAAGGTGAGACTGGGAGGAAGGTGAGACTGAGAGGAAGGTGAGACTGAGAGGAAGGTGAGACTGACAGGAAGGTGAGACTGGGAGGAAGGTGAGACTGAGAGGAAGGTGAGACTGAGAGGAAGGTGAGACTGAGAGAGGAAGGTGAGACTGGGAGAGGAAGGTCAGACTGGGAGGAAGGTGAGACTGAGAGGAAGGTGAGACTGAGAGGAAGGTGAGACTGAGAGAGGAAGTTGAGACTGAGAGGAAGGTGAGACAGAGGAAGGTGAGACTGAGAGGAAGGTGAGACTGAGAGGAAGGTGAGACTGAGATAGGAAGGTGAGACTGAGAGAGGAAGGTAAGACTGAGAGAAGAAGGTGAGACTGAGAGAGGAAGGTGAGACTGAGAGGAAGGTGAGACTGAGAGGAAGGTGAGACAGAGGAAGGTGAGACTGAGAGAGGAAGGTGAGACTGAGAGGAAGGTGAGACAGAGGAAGGTGAGACTGAGAGAGGAAGGTGAGACAGAGAGGAAGGTGAGGCTGAGAGGAAGGTGAGACTGAGAGGAAGGTGAGACAGAGGAAGGTGAGACTGAGAGAGGAAGGTGAGACTGAGAGGAAGGTGAGACAGAGGAAGGTGAGACTGAGAGAGGAAGGTGAGACAGAGAGGAAGGTGAGGCTGAGAGGAAGGTGAGGCTGAGAGGAAGTTGAGGCTGAGAGGAAGTTGAGACAGAGGAAGGTGAGACTGAGAGAGGAAGGTGAGACTGAGAGGAAAGTGAGACTGAGAGGAAGGTGAGACTGAGAGGAAGGTGAGACTGGGAGGAAGGTGAGACTGGGAGGAAGGTGAGACTGAGAGGAAGGTGAGACTGAGAGGAAGGTGAGACTGAGAGGAAGGTGAGACTGAGAGGAAGGTGAGACTGAGAGGAAGTTGAGACTGAGAGGAAGGTGAGACTGGGAGGAAGGTGAGACTGAGAGGAAGGTGAGACTGAGAGGAAGGTGAGACTGAGAGAGGAAGGTGAGACTGGGAGAGGAAGGTGAGACTGGGATGAAGGTGAGACTGAGAGGAAGGTGAGACTGAGAGAGGAAGGTGAGACTGAGAGGAAGATGAGACTGAGAGGAAGGTGAGACTGGGAGGAAGGTGAGACTGAGAGGAAGTTGAGACTGAGAGGAAGGTGAGACTGAGAGGAAGGTGAGGATGAGAGGAAGGTGAGACTGAGAGAGGAAGGTGAGACTGAGAGGAAGGTGAGACTGGGAGAGGAAGGTGAGACTGAGAGGAAGGTGAGGCTGAGAGGAATGTGAGATAGAGAGGAAGGTGAGACAGAGAGAGGAAGGTGAGACTGGGAGGAAGGTGAGACTGAGAGGAAGGTGAGACTGAGAGAGGAAGGTGAGACTGAGAGGAAGGTGAGACTGAGAGGAAGGTGAGACTGAGAGGAAGGTGAGACTGAGAGAGGAAGGTGAGACTGAGAGAGGAAGGTGAGACTGAGAGGAAGGTGAGACTGAGAGAGGAAGGTGAGACTGAGAGGAAGGTGAGACTGAGAGAGGAAGGTGAGACTGAGAGGAAGGTGAGGATGAGAGGAAGGTGAGACTGGGAGGAAGGTGAGACTGAGAGGAAGGTGAGACTGAGAGGAAGGTGAGACTGGGAGGAAGGTGAGACTGAGAGGAAGGTGAGACTGAGAGGAAGGTGAGACTGAGAGGAAGTTGAGACTGAGAGGAAGGTGAGACTGAGAGGAAGGTGAGACTGAGAGGAAGGTGAGGATGGTGAGATGAGAGGAAGGTGAGACTGAGAGAGGAAGGTGAGACTGAGAGGAAGGTGAGACTGGGAGAGGAAGGTGAGACTGAGAGGAAGGTGAGGCTGAGAGGAATGTGAGATAGAGAGGAAGGTGAGACAGAGAGAGGAAGGTGAGACTGGGAGGAAGGTGAGACTGAGAGGAAGGTGAGACTGAGAGAGGAAGGTGAGACTGAGAGGAAGGTGAGACTGAGAGGAAGGTGAGACTGAGAGGAAGGTGAGACTGAGAGGAAGGTGAGACTGAGAGAGGAAGGTGAGACTGAGAGGGAAGGTGAGACTGAGAGGAAGGTGAGACTGAGAGAGGAAGGTGAGACTGAGAGGAAGGTGAGACTGAGAGAGGAAGGTGACACTGAGAGGAAGGTGAGACTGAGAGAAGAAGGTGAGACTGAGAGGAAGGTGAGACTGAGAGGAAGGTGAGACTGAGAGGAAGGTGAGACTGAGAGGAAGGTGAGGCTGAGAGGAAGGTGAGACTGAGAGGAAGGTGAGGCTGAGAGGAAGGTGAGGCTGAGACTGAGAGAGGAAGGTGAGACTGAGAGGAAGGTGAGACTGAGAGGAAGTTAAGACTGAGAGGAAGGTGAGACTGAGAGGAAGTTGAGACTGAGAGGAAGGTGAGACTGAGAGGAAGGTGAGACTGAGAGGAAGGTGAGACAGAGAGAGGAAGGTGAGACTGGGAGGAAGGTGAGACTGAGAGGAAGGTGAGACTGAGAGAGGAAGATGAAACTGAGAGGAAGGTGAGACTGAGAGAGGAAGGTGAGACTGAGAGAAGAAGGTGAGACTGAGAGGAAGGTGAGACTGAGAGGAAGGTGAGACTGAGAGGAAGTTAAGACTGAGAGGAAGGTGAGACTGAGAGGAAGTTGAGACTGAGAGGAAGGTGAGACTGAGAGGAAGGTGAGACTGAGAGGAAGGTGAGACAGAGAGAGGAAGGTGAGACTGGGAGGAAGGTGAGACAGAGAGAGGAAGGTGAGACTGAGAGAGGAAGTTAAGACTGAGAGGAAGGTGAGACTGAGAGGAAGGTGAGACAGAGAGAGGAAGGTGAGACTGAGAGAGGAAGTTAAGACTGAGAGGAAGGTGAGACTGAGAGGAAGTTGAGACTGAGAGGAAGGTGAGACTGAGAGGAAGGTGAGACTGAGAGGAAGGTGAGACTGAGAGGAAGGTGAGACTGAGAGGAAGGTGAGACAGAGAGAGGAAGGTGAGACTGAGAGAGGAAGTTAAGACTGAGAGGAAGGTGAGACTGAGAGGAAGTTGAGACTGAGAGGAAGGTGAGACTGAGAGGAAGGTGAGACTGAGAGGAAGGTGAGACAGAGAGAGGAAGGTGAGACTGGGAGGAAGGTGAGACTGAGAGGAAGGTGAGACTGAGAGAGGAAGGTGAGACTGAGAGGAAGGTGAGACTGAGAGAGGAAGGTGAGACTGAGAGAAGAAGGTGAGACTGAGAGGAAGGTGAGACTGAGAGGAAGGTGAGACTGAGAGGAAGGTGAGGCTGAGAGAGGAAGGTGAGACTGAGAGGAAGGTGAGACTGAGAGGAAGGTGAGACTGAGAGAGGAAGGTGAGACTGAGAGGAAGGTGAGACTGAGAGAGGAAGGTGAGACTGAGAGGAAGGTGAGACTGAGAGAGGAAGGTGAGACTGAGAGGAATGTGAGACTGAGAGAGGAAGGTGAGACTGAGAGGAAGGTGAGACTGGGAGGAAGGTGGGACTGAGAGGAAGGTGAGACTGAGAGGAAGGTGAGACTGAGAGGAAGGTGAGACTGAGAGGAAGGTGAGACTGAGAGGAAGGTGAGACTGAGAGGAAGGTGAGACAGAGGAAGGTGAGACTGAGATAGGAAGGTGAGACTGAGAGGAAGGTGAGACAGAGGAAGGTGAGACTGAGAGAGGAAGGTGAGACAGAGAGGAAGGTGAGGATGAGAGGAAGGTGAGACTGAGAAGAAAGTGAGGCTGAGAGGAAGGTGAGACTGAGAGGAAGGTGAGACTGAGAGGAAGGTGAGACTGAGAGGAAGGTGAGACTAAGAGGAAGGTGAGACAGAGGAAGGTGAGACTGAGAGGAAGGTGAGACAGAGGAAGGTGAGACTGAGAGAGGAAGGTGAGACTGAGAGAGGAAGGTGAGACAGAGGAAGGTGAGACTGAGAGGAAGGTGAGACAGAGAGGAAGGTGAGGATGAGAGGAAGGTGAGACTGAGAAGAAGGTGAGGCTGAGAGGAAGGTGAGACTGAGAGGAAGGTGAGACTGAGAGGAAGGTGAGACTGAGAGGAAGGTGAGACTGAGAGGAAGGTGAGACTGGGAGGAAGGTGAGACTGAGAGGAAGGTGAGACTGAGAGGAAGGTGAGACTGAGAGGAAGGTGAGACTGAGAGGAAGGTGAGACTGAGAGGAAGGTGAGACTAGGAGGAAGGTGAGACTGAGAGGAAGGTGAGACTGAGAGGAAGGTGAGACTGAGAGGAAGGTGAGACTGGGAGGAAGGTGAGACTGAGAGGAAGGTGAGACTGAGAGGAAGGTGAGACTGAGAGAGGAAGGTGAGACTGGGAGAGGAAGGTGAGACTGGGAGGAAGGTGAGACTGAGAGGAAGGTGAGACTGAGAGGAAGGTGAGACTGAGAGAGGAAGTTGAGACTGAGAGGAAGGTGAGACAGAGGAAGGTGAGACTGAGAGGAAGGTGAGACTGAGAGGAAGGTGAGACTGAGATAGGAAGGTGAGACTGAGAGAGGAAGGTAAGACTGAGAGAAGAAGGCGAGACTGAGAGAGGAAGGTGAGACTGAGAGGAAGGTGAGACTGAGAGGAAGGTGAGACAGAGGAAGGTGAGACTGAGAGAGGAAGGTGAGACTGAGAGGAAGGTGAGACAGAGGAAGGTGAGACTGAGAGAGGAAGGTGAGACAGAGAGGAAGGTGAGGCTGAGAGGAAGGTGAGACTGAGAAGAAGGTGAGGCTGAGAGGAAGGTGAGACTGAGAAGAAGGTGAGGCTGAGAGGAAGGTGAGACTGAGAGGAAAGTGAGACTTAGAGGAAGGTGAGACTGGGAGGAAGGTGAGACTGAGAGGAAGGTGAGACTGAGAGGAAGGTGAGACTGAGAGGAAGTTGAGACTGAGAGGAAGGTGAGACTGAGAGGAAGGTGAGACTGAGAGGAAGGTGAGGATGAGAGGAAGGTGAGACTGAGAGAGGAAGGTGAGACTGAGAGGAAGGTGAGACTGGGAGAGGAAGGTGAGACTGAGAGGAAGGTGAGGCTGAGAGGAATGTGAGATAGAGAGGAAGGTGAGACAGAGAGAGGAAGGTGAGACTGGGAGGAAGGTGAGACTGAGAGGAAGGTGAGACTGAGAGAGGAAGGTGAGACTGAGAGGAAGGAGACTGAGAGGAAGGTGAGACTGAGAGGAAGGTGAGACTGAGAGGAAGGTGAGACTGAGAGAGGAAGGTGAGACTGAGAGAGGAAGGTGAGACTGAGAGAGGAAGGTGAGACTGAGAGGAAGGTGAGACAGAGAGGAAGGTGAGGATGAGAGGAAGGTGAGACTGAGAAGAAGGTGAGGCTGAGAGGAAGGTGAGACTGAGAGGAAGGTGAGACTGAGAGGAAGGTGAGACTGAGAGGAAGGTGAGACTGAGAGGAAGGTGAGACTGGGAGGAAGGTGAGACTGAGAGGAAGGTGAGACTGAGAGGAAGGTGAGACTGAGAGGAAGGTGAGACTGAGAGGAAGGTGAGACTGAGAGGAAGGTGAGACTGGGAGGAAGGTGAGACTGAGAGGAAGGTGAGACTGAGAGGAAGGTGAGACTGACAGGAAGGTGAGACTGGGAGGAAGGTGAGACTGAGAGGAAGGTGAGACTGAGAGGAAGGTGAGACTGAGAGAGGAAGGTGAGACTGGGAGAGGAAGGTCAGACTGGGAGGAAGGTGAGACTGAGAGGAAGGTGAGACTGAGAGGAAGGTGAGACTGAGAGAGGAAGTTGAGACTGAGAGGAAGGTGAGACAGAGGAAGGTGAGACTGAGAGGAAGGTGAGACTGAGAGGAAGGTGAGACTGAGATAGGAAGGTGAGACTGAGAGAGGAAGGTAAGACTGAGAGAAGAAGGTGAGACTGAGAGAGGAAGGTGAGACTGAGAGGAAGGTGAGACTGAGAGGAAGGTGAGACAGAGGAAGGTGAGACTGAGAGAGGAAGGTGAGACTGAGAGGAAGGTGAGACAGAGGAAGGTGAGACTGAGAGAGGAAGGTGAGACAGAGAGGAAGGTGAGGCTGAGAGGAAGGTGAGACTGAGAGGAAGGTGAGACAGAGGAAGGTGAGACTGAGAGAGGAAGGTGAGACTGAGAGGAAGGTGAGACAGAGGAAGGTGAGACTGAGAGAGGAAGGTGAGACAGAGAGGAAGGTGAGGCTGAGAGGAAGGTGAGGCTGAGAGGAAGTTGAGGCTGAGAGGAAGTTGAGACAGAGGAAGGTGAGACTGAGAGAGGAAGGTGAGACTGAGAGGAAAGTGAGACTGAGAGGAAGGTGAGACTGAGAGGAAGGTGAGACTGGGAGGAAGGTGAGACTGGGAGGAAGGTGAGACTGAGAGGAAGGTGAGACTGAGAGGAAGGTGAGACTGAGAGGAAGGTGAGACTGAGAGGAAGGTGAGACTGAGAGGAAGTTGAGACTGAGAGGAAGGTGAGACTGGGAGGAAGGTGAGACTGAGAGGAAGGTGAGACTGAGAGGAAGGTGAGACTGAGAGAGGAAGGTGAGACTGGGAGAGGAAGGTGAGACTGGGATGAAGGTGAGACTGAGAGGAAGGTGAGACTGAGAGAGGAAGGTGAGACTGAGAGGAAGATGAGACTGAGAGGAAGGTGAGACTGGGAGGAAGGTGAGACTGAGAGGAAGTTGAGACTGAGAGGAAGGTGAGACTGAGAGGAAGGTGAGACTGAGAGGAAGGTGAGGATGAGAGGAAGGTGAGACTGAGAGAGGAAGGTGAGACTGAGAGGAAGGTGAGACTGGGAGAGGAAGGTGAGACTGAGAGGAAGGTGAGGCTGAGAGGAATGTGAGATAGAGAGGAAGGTGAGACAGAGAGAGGAAGGTGAGACTGGGAGGAAGGTGAGACTGAGAGGAAGGTGAGACTGAGAGAGGAAGGTGAGACTGAGAGGAAGGTGAGACTGAGAGGAAGGTGAGACTGAGAGGAAGGTGAGACTGAGAGAGGAAGGTGAGACTGAGAGAGGAAGGTGAGACTGAGAGGAAGGTGAGACTGAGAGAGGAAGGTGAGACTGAGAGGAAGGTGAGACTGAGAGAGGAAGGTGAGACTGAGAGGAAGGTGAGGATGAGAGGAAGGTGAGACTGGGAGGAAGGTGAGACTGAGAGGAAGGTGAGACTGAGAGGAAGGTGAGACTGGGAGGAAGGTGAGACTGAGAGGAAGGTGAGACTGAGAGGAAGGTGAGACTGAGAGGAAGTTGAGACTGAGAGGAAGGTGAGACTGAGAGGAAGGTGAGACTGAGAGGAAGGTGAGGATGAGAGGAAGGTGAGACTGAGAGAGGAAGGTGAGACTGAGAGGAAGGTGAGACTGGGAGAGGAAGGTGAGACTGAGAGGAAGGTGAGGCTGAGAGGAATGTGAGATAGAGAGGAAGGTGAGACAGAGAGAGGAAGGTGAGACTGGGAGGAAGGTGAGACTGAGAGGAAGGTGAGACTGAGAGAGGAAGGTGAGACTGAGAGGAAGGTGAGACTGAGAGGAAGGTGAGACTGAGAGGAAGGTGAGACTGAGAGGAAGGTGAGACTGAGAGAGGAAGGTGAGACTGAGAGAGGAAGGTGAGACTGAGAGGAAGGTGAGACTGAGAGAGGAAGGTGAGACTGAGAGGAAGGTGAGACTGAGAGAGGAAGGTGACACTGAGAGGAAGGTGAGACTGAGAGAGGAAGGTGAGACTGAGAGGAAGGTGAGACTGAGAGAGGTAGTCTAGTCTACTGTACTGTGTCTAAGAGGTGGTCTAGTCTACTGTACTGTATCTAAGAGGGAGGGAGTCTAGTCTACTGTACTGTGTCTAAGAGGGAGTCTAGTCTACTGTACTGTGTCTAAGAGGGAGTCTAGTCTACTGTACTGTATCTAAGAGGGAGTCTAGTCTACTGTACTGTGTCTAAGAGGGAGTCTAGTCTACTGTACTGTGTCTAAGAGGGAGTCTAGTCTACTGTACTGTGTCTAAGAGGGAGTCTAGTAATTCCCTCTGATGACAGTGGAAGACTGTGTTAACCAAGAAGAGAGAAGAGGGAGAAAGATGTCATTAAATATAGATTAGAATCAGAGTGTAGGCGCGTGGCCTACTTTCATGGTTTTGTGAACGAGAACATTTATACGATTTTTCTTCTCTCTTTTTTTTCCCCTGTTTGTGAACTTGACTTTGGGACCATGTAGAGAGATGCAGAGACAGACAGATAGAGTGGCCCCTTTAATGAATGAGTTGGTCGAGCATAGTGCCTGCAATGCCAGGGTTGTGGGTTCGATTCCCACCGGGGGGGGGGGGGGGGTGTGTCTGTCTCTGGGCTATGCTGTGTGTCAGACAGACCAGTTGACCCGGGGAAGGTTTGCAGCCTCATGTAACTGGTGGGAATCAGTCTCCTGCTCGACAAGGTCAAAACAGACGTGAGGATGAGCTTACGGGTACACTGTTCCAGCTCAGTACTGGAGCTCATGTGGATGTTGTCGATCCAGATGTGTCCTCGGTTGCTGTGCTCAAAGAAGCCCTCAATCACCACCTTGACGGAGAGAATAGAAGATTACAGACTTCATTATTATCTCTGTGAAATAAATGAACTGTCACTAATCAAGAACACTAGTACTACGGTCTGTGGGTTCAGTCTGTGTACCTGGTACTCTTTGGGTGACTGGGGCAGGATGGTGCGACCCTCCTTCCACACGGACCCCTGGTCTCCTCTGAGGGCCCAGAGCAGAGTCTCCTCCCGGTCGTTGTCTCTGATGAGAATCCTGAGGGACCCTAGGCCCTGGTTCTCGGGCCCCTGGAGCTGGTAGTTGAAGAGCAGGCACAGCGGTCCTCTCTCAGGCCCCACAGCGGGGCTCACCAGACGGGCTCGCTGCCTCTCTGTCCTGGGGCTGGCCTCGATGTGGAGGAAATTACCCACGTCTGATGGAACACAGAGAAACCAGAGTCAGACAATATGGAGTGTCCCCTAGCCATCAATACAATATGGAGTGTCCAATAGCCATCAATACAGCAGGGAGTGTCCCCTAGCCATCAATACAGTATGGAGTGTCCCCTAGCCATCAATACAGTAGGGAGTGTCCCCTAGCCATCAATACAGTAGGGAGTGTCCCCTAGCCATCAATACAGCAGGGAGTGTCCCCTAGCCATCAATACAGCAGGGAGTGTCCCCTAGCCATCAATACAGCAGGGAGTGTCCCCTAGCCATCAATACAGCAGGGAGTGTCCCCTAGCCATCAATACAGCAGGGAGTGTCCCCTAGCCATCAATACAGCAGGGAGTGTCCCCTAGCCATCAATACAGTAGGGAGTGTCCCCTAGCCATCAATACAGCAGGGAGTGTCCCCTAGCCATCAATACAGTAGGGAGTGTCCCCTAGCCATCAATACAGTACGGAGTGTCCCCTAGCCATCAATACAGTAGGGAGTGTCCCCTAGCCATCAATACAGCAGGGAGTGTCCCCTAGCCATCAATACAGCAGGGAGTGTCCCCTAGCCATCAATACAGCAGGGAGTGTCCCCTAGCCATCAATACAGCAGGGAGTGTCCCCTAGCCATCAATACAGTAGTGAGTGTCCCCTAGCCATCAATACAGCAGGGAGTGTCCCCTAGCCATCAATACAGTAGGGAGTGTCCCCTAGCCATCAATACAGTAGGAGTGTCCATCAATACAGTAGGAGTGTCCCCTAGCCATCAATACAGTAGGGGAGTGTCCCCTAGCCATCAATACAGTAGGGAGTGTCCCCTAGCCATCAATACAGTAGGGAGTGTCCCCTAGCCATCAATACAGTAGGGAGTGTCCCCTAGCCATCAATACAGTAGGGAGTGTCCCCTAGCCATCAATACAGTAGGGAGTGTCCCCCTAGCCATCAATACAGTAGGGAGTGTCCCCCCATCAATACAGCCATCAATACAGTAGGGAGTGTCCCCTAGCCATCAATACAGTAGGGAGTGTCCCCTAGCCATCAATACAGTAGGGAGTGTCCCCTAGCCATCAATACAGTAGGGAGTGTCCCCTAGCCATCAATACAGTAGGGAGTGTCCCCCATCAATACAGTAGGGAGTGTCCCCTAGCCATCAATACAGTAGGGAGTGTCCCCTAGCCATCAATACAGTAGGGAGTGTCCCCTAGCCATCAATACAGTAGGGAGTGTCCCCTAGCCATCAATACAGTAGGGAGTGTCCAATAGCCATCAATACAGTAGGGAGTGTCCCCTAGCCATCAATACAGTAGGGAGTGTCCAATAGCCATCAATACAGTAGGGAGTGTCCAATAGCCATCAATACAGTAGGGAGTGTCCCCTAGCCATCAATACAGTAGGGAGTGTCCCCTAGCCATCAATACAGTAGGGAGTGTCCCCTAGCCATCAATACAGTAGGGAGTGTCCCCTAGCCATCAATACAATATGGAGTGTCCAATAGCCATCAATACAGTAGGGAGTGTCCCCTAGCCATCAATACAGTAGGGAGTGTCCCCTAGCCATCAATACAGTATGGAGTGTCCCCTAGCCATCAATACAGTAGGGAGTGTCCCCTAGCCATCAATACAGTAGGGAGTGTCCACTAGCCATCAATACAGTAGGGAGTGTCCCCTAGCCATCAATACAGTAGGGAGTGTCCCCTAGCCATCAATACAGTAGGGAGTGTCCCCTAGCCATCAATACAGTAGGGAGTGTCCCCTAGCCATCAATACAGTAGGGAGTGTCCCCTAGCCATCAATACAGTAGGGAGTGTCCCCTAGCCATCAATACAGTAGGGAGTGTCCCTAGCCATCAATACAGTAGGGAGTGTCCCCTAGCCATCAATACAGTAGGGAGTGTCCCCTAGCCATCAATACAGTAGGGAGTGTCCCCTTGCCATCAATACAGTAGGGAGTGTCCCCTAGCCATCAATACAGTAGGGAGTGTCCAATAGCCATCAATACAGTAGGGAGTGTCCCCTAGCCATCAATACAGTAGGGAGTGTCCCCTAGCCATCAATACAGTAGGGAGTGTCCCCTAGCCATCAATACAGTAGGGAGTGTCCCCTAGCCATCAATACAGTAGGGAGTGTCCCCTAGCCATCAATACAGTAGGGAGTGTCCCCTAGCCATCAATACAGTATGGAGTGTCCCCTAGCCATCAATACAGTAGGGAGTGTCCCCTAGCCATCAATACAGTAGGGAGTGTCCCCTAGCCATCAATACAGTAGGGAGTGTCCCCTAGCCATCAATACAGTAGGGAGTGTCCCCTAGCCATCAATACAGTAGGGGAGTGTCCCCTAGCCATCAATACAGTAGGGAGTGTCCAATAGCCATCAATACAGTAGGGAGTGTCCCCTAGCCATCAATACAGTAGGGAGTGTCCCCTAGCCATCAATACAGTAGGGAGTGTCCCCTAGCCATCAATACAGTAGGGAGTGTCCCTAGCCATCAATACAGTAGGGGGAGTGTCCCCTAGCCATCAATACAGTAGGGAGTGTCCCCTAGCCATCAATACAGTAGGGAGTGTCCAATAGCCATCAATACAGTAGGGAGTGTCCCCTAGACATCAATACAGTAGGGAGTGTCCCCTAGCCATCAATACAGTAGGGAGTGTCCAATAGCCATCAATACAGTAGGGAGTGTCCCCTAGCCATCAATACAGTAGGGAGTGTCCCCTAGCCATCAATACAGTAGGGAGTGTCCCCTAGCCATCAATACAGTAGGGAGTGTCCCCTAGCCATCAATACAGTAGGGAGTGTCCCCTAGCCATCAATACAGTAGGGAGTGTCCCCTAGCCATCAATACAGTAGGGAGTGTCCCCTAGCCATCAATACAGTAGGGAGTGTCCCCTAGCCATCAATACAGTAGGGAGTGTCCCCTAGCCATCAATACAGTAGGGAGTGTCCCTAGCCATCAATACAGTAGGGAGTGTCCCCTAGCCATCAATACAGCCATCAATACAGTAGGGAGTGTCCCTAGCCATCAATACAGTAGGGAGTGTCCCCTAGCCATCAATACAGTAGGGAGTGTCCCCTAGCCATCAATACAGTAGGGAGTGTCCAATAGCCATCAATACAGTAGGGAGTGTCCCCTAGCCATCAATACAGTAGGGAGTGTCCCCTAGCCATCAATACAGTAGGGAGTGTCCAATAGCCATCAATACAGTATGGAGTGTCCAATAGCCATCAATACAGTAGGGAGTGTCCCCTAGCCATCAATACAGTAGGGAGTGTCCAATAGCCATCAATACAGTAGGGAGTGTCCCCTAGCCATCAATACAGTAGGGAGTGTCCAATAGCCATCAATACAGTATGGAGTGTCCAATAGCCATCAATACAGTATGAGTGTCCAATAGCCATCAATACAGCAGGGAGTGTCCCCTAGCCATCAATACAGTAGGGAGTGTCCCCTAGCCATCAATACAGTAGGGAGTGTCCCCTAGCCATCAATACAGTAGGGAGTGTCCCCTAGCCATCAATACAGTAGGGAGTGTCCCCTAGCCATCAATACAGCAGGGAGTGTCCCCTAGCCATCAATACAGTAGGGAGTGTCCCCTAGCCATCAATACAGTAGGGAGTGTCCCCTAGCCATCAATACAGTAGGGAGTGTCCCCTTGCCATCAATACAGTAGGGAGTGTCCCCTAGCCATCAATACAGTAGGGAGTGTCCCCTAGCCATCAATACAGTAGGGAGTGTCCCCTAGCCATCAATACAGTAGGGAGTGTCCCCTCAGCCATCAATACAGTAGGGAGTGTCCCCTTGCCATCAATACAGTAGGGAGTGTCCCCTAGCCATCAATACAGTAGGGAGTGTCCCCTAGCCATCAATACAGTAGGGAGTGTCCCCTAGCCATCAATACAGTAGGGAGTGTCCCCTAGCCATCAATACAGTAGGGAGTGTCCCCTAGCCATCAATACAGTAGGGAGTGTCCCCTAGCCATCAATACAGTAGGGAGTGTCCCCTAGCCATCAATACAGTAGGGAGTGTCCCCTTGCCATCAATACAGTAGGGAGTGTCCCCTAGCCATCAATACAGTAGGGAGTGTCCCCTAGCCATCAATACAGTAGGGAGTGCCATCCCCCTAGCCATCAATACAGTAGGGAGTGTCCCCTAGCCATCAATACAGTAGGGAGTGTCCCCTAGCCATCAATACAGTAGGGAGTGTCCCCTAGCCATCAATACAGTAGGGAGTGTCCCCTAGCCATCAATACAGTATGGAGTGTCCCCTAACCATCAATACAGTAGGGAGTGTCCCCTAGCCATCAATACAGTAGGGAGTGGCCCCTAGCCATCAATACAGTAGGGAGTGTCCCCTAGCCATCAATACAGTAGGGAGTGTCCCCTAGCCATCAATACAGTATGGAGTGTCCCCTAGCCATCAATACAGTAGGGAGTGTCCCCTAGCCATCAATACAGTAGGGAGTGTCCCCTAGCCATCAATACAGTATGGAGTGTCCCCTAGCCATCAATACAGTAGGGAGTGTCCCCTAGCCATCAATACAGTAGGGAGTGTCCCCTAGCCATCAATACAGTAGGGAGTGTCCCCTAGCCATCAATACAGTAGGGAGTGTCCTCTTGCTTGGCTAATGCTTGGCTATGAAAATACAACTGACATTTGCTTCTGATGTACTAACCTGTTGTACCCTTTACAACCCTGCTGGTCATCTATGAACATTTGAACATCTTGGCCATGTTCTGTTATAATCTCCACCCGGCACAGCCAGAAGAGGACTGGCCACCCCTCATAGCCTGGTTCCTCTCTAGGTTTCTTCCTAGGTTTTGGCCATTCTAGGGGAGTTTTTCCTAGCCACCGTGCTTCTACACCTGCATTGCTTGCTGTTTGGGGTTTTAGGCTGGGTTTCTGTACAGCACTTTGAGACATCAGCTGATGTACGAAGGGCTATATAAATACATTTGATTGATTGATTGATAGCCTGTCTTCTCTCAAGAACCGGGTCTGCCTACGACTGTGTCTCTTAATAGCAAGGTTATGCTCACTGTGTCTGTACATAGTCAATGGTTTTCTTAATGTTTGGTCAGTCAAAGTGGTCAGGTAACCTTTCACTGTGTGCTCGCTGTTTAGGGCCAGATTGCATTCTAATTTGATCTTTTTTTTTTTGGGTTGATTCTTTCCAGTGTGATAAATAGTTATCTTTTTGTTTTCTCATGATTTGGTTGGGTCTAAATGTGTTTGTTTTTTTTGTCCTGGGGCTCTGTGGGGTGTGTTTGTGTTTGTGAACAGAGCCCCAGGACCAGCTTGCTTAGGGGACTCTTCTCCAGGTTCATCTCTCTGTATGTGATGGCTTTGTTATGGAAGGTTTGGGAATCGCTTCCTTTTAGGTGGTTGTAGAATTTTATAGATTTTGCTAACTTGCGGTTATTGTCCTAAATCTGCTCTGCATGTCTGGGGTTTTGACCTGTTTTGGAGCACCATTATTTTGGTCTTACTGAGATTTACTGTCATGGCCCAGGTCTGTCAGGGCCCAGGTCTGTCAGGGCCCAAGTTTGTCAGGGTCCAGGTCTGTCAGGGCCCAGGTCTGTCAGGGCCCAGGTCTGTCAGGGCCCAAGTCTGTCAGAGTCCAGGTCTGTCAGGGCCCAAGTCTGTCAGAGTCCAGGTCTGTTAGGGCCCAAGTCTGTCAGGGCCCAGGTCTGTCAGGGTCCAGGTCTGTCAGGACCCAGGTCTGTCAGGGTCCAGGTATGTCAGGGCCCAGGTCTGTCAGGGCCCAGGTCTGTCAGGTCCCAGGTCTGTCAGGGCCCAGGTATGTCAGAATCTGTGCAGAAGATCTAGGTGCTGCTGTAGGCCCTCCTTGGTTGGTGACAGAAGCACCAGATCATCAGCAAAGAGTAGACATTTGACTTCTCTCTGTCTCTTCTTCTTCCTCTGTCTCTCTCTGTCATCTCACCTCTTATCACAATCTTAATCACTCTCTCTCTCTCTCACACACACCATTTTTCACAGCAGTTATAATCCTCTGAACCCCTTCCCCTCTCAGCCACAGAGAAGAGCTGATTTATTGATATTATTTTACAGCCGTTCTTTCCAGTTAGATAAAACTTTGATGAATTAGAAACACATCAAGAAGAATGAATTATAAATCAAGGTTGATGAGGAAGTAACTAACTATTTCTTCACAGTGTCTGTGTCCCATATTGCACTCTAAGTCCTACATAGTGCACTACTTTTGTCCAGGGGCCATAAGGGGTTATTTATAGAATAGGGAGCCATTTGGGAAACCCAAAATAAAGTGCCTAAATTGCTCTTCTCTTTAATTAATACAGTCCAAACTTGTTTCTGTTTGATCCTGGGAAGGATAAATTAATTCTACTTCTTGTTGGTGCTGAGTCCCAAATGGCACCCTAGGGCCAATAAGGCTCTTGTCAAAAGTAGTGCACTATATACCGAATAGGGCGCTATTTGGGAAGCACAATGCTAAATGCAGTACTACTTAGCATAAAGTGATCTGCCTGTGAGGTAACACACAGTGATCTGCCTGTGAGGTAACACACAGTGATCTGCCTATGAGGTAACACACAGTGATCTGCCTATGAGGTAACACACAGTGATCTGCCTGTGAGGTAACACACAGTGATCTGCCTGTGAGGTAACACACAGTGATCTGCCTGTGAGGTAACACACAGTGATCTGCCTGTGAGGTAACACACAGTGATCTGCCTGTGAGGTAACACACAGTGATCTGCCTATGAGGTAACACACAGTGATCTGCCTATGAGGTAACACACAGTGATCTGCCAGTGAGGTAACACACAGTGATCTGCCAGTGAGGTAACACACAGTGATCTGCCTGTGAGGTAACACACAGTGATCTGCCTGTGAGGTAACACACAGTGATCTGCCTGTGAGGTAACACACAGTGATCTGCCAGTGAGGTAACACACAGTGATCTGCCTGTGAGGTAACACACAGTGATCTGCCAGTGAGGAAACACACAGTGATCTGCCTATGAGGTAACACACAGTGATCTGCCTGTGAGGTAACACACAGTGATCTGCCTGTGAGGTAACCCCCAGTGATCTGCCAGTGAGGTAACACACAGTGATCTGCCAGTGAGGTAACACACAGTGATCTGCCTGTGAGGTAACACACAGTGATCTGCCTGTGAGGTAACCCCCAGTGATCTGCCAGTGAGGTAACACACAGTGATCTGCCAGTGAGGTAACACACAGTGATCTGCCTGTGAGGTAACACACAGTGATCTGCCTGTGAGGTAACCCCCAGTGATCTGCCAGTGAGGTAACCCCCAGTGATCTGCCTGTGAGGTAACCCCAGTGATCTGCCTGTGAGGTAACCCCCAGTGATCTGCCAGTGAGGTAACACACAGTGATCTGCCTGTGAGGTAACACACAGTGATCTGCCTGTGAGGTAACCCCCAGTGATCTGCCAGTGAGGTAACCCCCAGTGATCTGCCTGTGAGGTAACCCCCAGTGATCTGCCTGTGAGGTAACACACAGTGATCTGCCTGTGAGGTAACACACAGTGATCTGCCTGTGAGGTAACCCCCAGTGATCTGCCAGTGAGGTAACCCCCAGTGATCTGCCAGTGAGGTAACCCCCAGTGATCTGCCAGTGAGGTAACCCCCAGTGATCTGCCTGTGAGGTAACCCACAGTGATCTGCCTGTGAGGGAGAACCCACAGTGATCTGCCTGTGAGGTAACCCCCAGTGATCTGCCTGTGAGGTAACCCCCAGTGATCTGCCTGTGAGGTAACCCCCAGTGATCTGCCTGTGAGGGAGAACCCACAGTGATCTGCCTGTGAGGTAACCCCCAGTGATCTGCCTGTGAGGTAACCCCCAGTGATCTGCCTGTGAGGTAACCCCCAGTGATCTGCCTGTGAGGGAGAACACACAGTGATCTGCCTGTGAGGTAACCCCCAGTGATCTGCCTGTGAGGTAACCCCCAGTGATCTGCCTGTGAGGGAGAACCCACAGTGATCTGCCTGTGAGGTAACCCCCAGTGATCTGCCTGTGAGGGAGAACACACAGTGATCTGCCTGTGAGGGAGAACACACAGTGATCTGCCTGTGAGGGAGAACACAAAGTGATCTGCCTGTGAGGTAACCCCCAGTGATCTGCCTGTGAGGTAACTCACAGTGATCTGCCTGTGAGGTAACCCCCAGTGATCTGCCAGTGAGGTAACACACAGTGATCTGCCTGTGAGGTAACCCCCAGTGATCTGCCTGTGAGGTAACCCCCAGTGATCTGCCAGTGAGGTAACCCACAGTGATCTGCCTGTGAGGTAACCCCCAGTGATCTGCCTGTGAGGTAACCCCCAGTGATCTGCCTGTGAGGTAACACACAGTGATCTGCCTGTGAGGTAACCCACAGTGATCTGCCTGTGAGGTAACCCCCAGTGATCTGCCTGTGAGGTAACACACAGTGATCTGCCTGTGAGGGAGAACACACAGTGATCTGCCTGTGAGGTAACACACAGTGATCTGCCTGTGAGGTAACACACAGTGATCTGCCAGTGAGGTAACCCCCAGTGATCTGCCTGTGAGGTAACCCCCAGTGATCTGCCAGTGAGGTAACACACAGTGATCTGCCTGTGAGGTAACCCCCAGTGATCTGCCTGTGAGGTAACCCCAGTGATCTGCCTGTGAGGTAACCCCAGTGATCTGCCTATGAGGTAACCCCCAGTGATCTGCCTGTGAGGTAACCCACAGTGATCTGCCTGTGAGGGAGAACACACAGTGATATGCCTGTGAGGTAACACACAGTGATCTGCCTGTGAGGTAACCCCCAGTGATCTGCCTGTGAGGTAACCCCCAGTGATTTGCCAGTGAGGTAACACACAGTGATCTGCCTGTGAGGTAACCCCCAGTGATCTGCCAGTGAGGTAACACACAGTGATCTGCCTGTGAGGTAACCCACAGTGATCTGCCTGTGAGGTAACCCCCAGTGATCTGCCTGTGAGGTAACCCCCAGTGATCTGCCTGTGAGGTAACACACAGTGATCTGCCTGTGAGGGAGAACACACAGTGATCTGCCTGTGAGGTAACACACAGTGATCTGCCTGTGAGGTAACACACAGTGATCTGCCAGTGAGGTAACCCCCAGTGATCTGCCTGTGAGGTAACCCCCAGTGATCTGCCAGTGAGGTAACACACAGTGATCTGCCTGTGAGGTAACCCCCAGTGATCTGCCTGTGAGGTAACCCCCAGTGATCTGCCTGTGAGATAACTCCCAGTGATCTGCCTATGAGGTAACCCCCAGTGATCTGCCTGTGAGGTAACCCACAGTGATCTGCCTGTGAGGGAGAACACACAGTGATCTGCCTGTGAGGTAACCCCCAGTGATCTGCCTGTGAGGGAGAACACACAGTGATCTGCCAGTGAGGTAACCCCCAGTGATCTGCCTGTGAGGAAACCCCCAGTGATCTGCCTGTGAGGTAACCCCCAGTGATCTGCCTGTGAGGGAGAACACACAGTGATCTGCCTGTGAGGTAACCCACAGTGATCTGCCTGTGAGGTAACCCCCAGTGATCTGCCTGTGAGGTAACCCCCAGTGATCTGCCAGTGAGGTAACCCACAGTGATCTGCCTGTGAGGTAACCCACAGTGATCTGCCTGTGAGGTAACCCCCAGTGATCTGCCTGTGAGGTAACCCCCAGTGATCTGCCTGTGAGGTAACCCCCAGTGATCTGCCTGTGAGGTAACCCCCAGTGATCTGCCTGTGAGGTAACCCCCAGTGATCTGCCTGTGAGGTAACCCCCAGTGATCTGCCAGTGAGGTAACCCACAGTGATCTGCCTGTGAGGTAACCCACAGTGATCTGCCTGTGAGGTAACCCCCAGTGATCTGCCTGTGAGGTAACCCACAGTGATCTGCCTGTGAGGTAACCCCCAGTGATCTGCCTGTGAGGTAACCCCCAGTGATCTGCCAGTGAGGTAACCCCCAGTGATCTGCCAGTGAGGTAACCCACAGTGATCTGCCTGTGAGGTAACCCCCAGTGATCTGCCTGTGAGGTAACCCCCAGTGATCTGCCTGTGAGGTAACACACAGTGATCTGCCTGTGAGGTAACCCACAGTGATCTGCCTGTGAGGTAACCCCCAGTGATCTGCCTGTGAGGGAGAACACACAGTGATCTGCCTGTGAGGTAACACACAGTGATCTGCCTGTGAGGTAACACACAGTGATCTGCCAGTGAGGTAACCCCCAGTGATCTGCCTGTGAGGTAACCCCCAGTGATCTGCCAGTGAGGTAACACACAGTGATCTGCCTGTGAGGTAACCCCCAGTGATCTGCCAGTGAGGTAACACACAGTGATCTGCCTGTGAGGTAACCCCCAGTGATCTGCCTGTGAGGTAACCCCCAGTGATCTGCCTGTGAGGTAACCCCCAGTGATCTGCCTATGAGGTAACCCCCAGTGATCTGCCTGTGAGGTAACCCACAGTGATCTGCCTGTGAGGGAGAACACACAGTGATATGCCTGTGAGGTAACACACAGTGATCTGCCTGTGAGGTAACCCCCAGTGATCTGCCTGTGAGGTAACCCCCAGTGATTTGCCAGTGAGGTAACACACAGTGATCTGCCTGTGAGGTAACCCCCAGTGATCTGCCAGTGAGGTAACACACAGTGATCTGCCTGTGAGGTAACCCACAGTGATCTGCCTGTGAGGTAACCCCCAGTGATCTGCCTGTGAGGTAACCCTCAGTGATCTGCCTGTGAGGTAACACACAGTGATCTGCCTGTGAGGGAGAACACACAGTGATCTGCCTGTGAGGTAACACACAGTGATCTGCCTGTGAGGTAACACACAGTGATCTGCCAGTGAGGTAACCCCCAGTGATCTGCCTGTGAGGTAACCCCCAGTGATCTGCCAGTGAGGTAACACACAGTGATCTGCCTGTGAGGTAACCCCCAGTGATCTGCCTGTGAGGTAACCCCCAGTGATCTGCCTGTGAGGTAACCCCAGTGATCTGCCTATGAGGTAACCCCCAGTGATCTGCCTGTGAGGTAACCCACAGTGATCTGCCTGTGAGGGAGAACACACAGTGATCTGCCTGTGAGGTAACCCCCAGTGATCTGCCTGTGAGGGAGAACACACAGTGATCTGCCAGTGAGGTAACCCCCAGTGATCTGCCTGTGAGGAAACCCCCAGTGATCTGCCTGTGAGGTAACCCCCAGTGATCTGCCTGTGAGGGAGAACACACAGTGATCTGCCTGTGAGGTAACCCACAGTGATCTGCCTGTGAGGTAACCCCCAGTGATCTGCCTGTGAGGTAACCCCAGTGATCTGCCAGTGAGGTAACCCACAGTGATCTGCCTGTGAGGTAACCCACAGTGATCTGCCTGTGAGGTAACCCCCAGTGATCTGCCTGTGAGGTAACCCCCAGTGATCTGCCTGTGAGGTAACCCCAGTGATCTGCCTGTGAGGTAACCCCAGTGATCTGCCTGTGAGGTAACCCCCAGTGATCTGCCTGTGAGGTAACCCCCAGTGATCTGCCAGTGAGGTAACCCACAGTGATCTGCCTGTGAGGTAACCCACAGTGATCTGCCTGTGAGGTAACCCCCAGTGATCTGCCTGTGAGGTAACCCACAGTGATCTGCCTGTGAGGTAACCCCCAGTGATCTGCCTGTGAGGTAACCCCCAGTGATCTGCCAGTGAGGTAACCCCCAGTGATCTGCCAGTGAGGTAACCCACAGTGATCTGCCTGTGAGGTAACCCCCAGTGATCTGCCTGTGAGGTAACCCCCAGTGATCTGCCAGTGAGGTAACCCCCAGTGATCTGCCTGTGAGGTAACCCCCAGTGATCTGCCTGTGAGGTAACCCCCAGTGATCTGCCTGTGAGGTAACCCCCAGTGATCTGCCTGTGAGGTAACCCCCAGTGATCTGCCAGTGAGGTAACCCCCAGTGATCTGCCTGTGAGGTAACCCCCAGTGATCTGCCAGTGAGGTAACACTTGCATGTGAGTGTCTGCCTTGTGTGTGTACCCTGAGCCGTAGTGCACACCTTCCCCTCAGAGGAGCTAGCTAGACTAATGCACTTGATTAAACAACGACTTCCTGTTATGTTACTGGGTCGGACATTTCTTCTTCTTCTTCTCTCTCTCTCTGTGTGGTGAGCAGGAGCACACATTGGTGAATGTGAAGGTCAGACAGTATCTCCGTCCCAAACGGAACCCTCTATGGTGCATGACGTCTGATGGGCTTCACTTCCTGTTACAGCCTGGCGTATTGGGAGGCTGCGTGCATTCATAGTGCTCCAACGTGAAGTCACTTCCTGTTACAGCCTGGCGTGTTGGGAGGCTGCGTGCATTCATAGTGCTCCAACGTGAAGTCACTTCCTGTTACAGCCTGGCGTATTGGGAGGCTGCGTGCATTCATAGTGCTCCAACGTGAAGTCACTTCCTGTTACAGCCTGGTGTGTTGGGCGGCTGCGTGCATTCATAGTGCTCCAACGTGAAGTCACTTCCTGTTACAGCCTGGCGTATTGGGAGGCTGCGTGCATTCATAGTGCTCCAACGTGAAGTCACTTCCTGTTACAGCCTGGTGTGTTGGGAGGCTGCGTGCATTCATAGTGCTCCAACGTGAAGTCACTTCCTGTTACAGCCTGGCGTGTTGGGAGGCTGCGTGCATTCATAGTGCTCCAATGTGAAGTCACTTCCTGTTACAGCCCGGTGTGTTGGACCTGAGAGAGAGAGACTGCTGGATCAGCCGCCTAGCAGAGTGTCATGCCCTGGCCTTAGTTATCTTTGTTTAATTTATTATTTTGGTTAGGTCAGGGTGTGACATGGGGGATTTAGGTGTTTTTTTCCTGGTATAAGGTTTTTTGTATGTTTATGGGGCTGTTTCCTTTCTAGGTATTTTGTATGTCTATGGTTGTCTAGATTGGTTCTCAATTAGAGGCAGCTGTCTATCGTTGTCTCTGATTGGGAACCATATTTAGGCAGCCATATTCTTTGGGGGGTTTGTGGGTGATTGTTTCCGTGTCTGTGTTTGTTTCACCACTCGGTACTGTCTCGGTTTTCACATGTATTGTTTTGTATTTTGTAGTGTTCTCGTTTGTCGTCTATATTAAAGATGTTGAACACAACCACGGTGCATTATGGTCCTCCTCTCCTTCAGCGGAAGAAAATCGCGACACAGAGCCTCCGTCTAATGCATTCCAGGTGACTACCTCATGAAGATGGTTGAGAGAATGCCAAGAGTGTACAAAGCTGTCATCAAGGCAAAGGGTGGCTACGTTGGAGAATCTCAAATATAAAATAAAATATAAGTTTAACACTTTCTTGGTTACTACATGATTCCATGTGTGTCATTTCATAGTTTTGATGTCTTCATTATTATTCTACAATGTAGAAAATAGTAAAAAATAAAGAAAAACCCTTGAATGAGTAGGTGTGTCCAGACCTTTGACTAGTACTGTATATATAGCAATCAATTACTAAATGTACTGAACATTCCTTTCAATCTCTTGCCCAGATTTTAGCAGAGATGCAGAGAAGCACATTTAGTTTCATAAAAAGAGAACCACCAGTCAAGAGGATACAGACAGCTCAAGAGGTATGCTTTAGATATGCAGAAAAATAGACCATACTACATATTTTTCAAATAGAATTCCAGTTGTCTGGAAGCTAAATTCCCCCCAGCCATCCTCACGTACTTTGCACCTCCTCAGATTGTTGGGGTTCATGACGCCGCTCTGTGTGTGTGTGTGTGTGTGTGTGTGTATGTGTGTGTGTGTGTGTGTGTGTGTGTATGTGTGTGTGTGTGTATGTGTGTGTGTGTGTGTGTGTGTGTGTGTGTGTGTGTGTGTGTGTGTGTGTGTGTGTGTGTGTGTGTGTGTGTGTGTGTGTGTGTGTGTGTGTGTGTGTGTGTGTGTTCATACGGGAAAGTCTGGCCACGGGAGAAACAGAACTGGGCTGGATCTCAGGAAGTAGAGGAAAGAGAGATTGGGGAGGGAGAAGGAAGCGAGAGAGAGAGAACAATAGCATCTTAGTGGTGTTAAGGCAGGGTTGTGGGTGCAGGGCCCATGGGGCAGGAGATGTGGAGTTATGGAGAAGATACAGGTGCATACAGGTAGATACAGGTTGATACAGGTAGATAGAGGTAGATACAGATAGATAGAAGTAGATACAGGTAGATACAGGTAGACAGAGGTAGATACAGGTAGATAGAGGTAGATACAGGTAGATACAGGTAGAGAGAGGTAGATACAGGTAGATAGAGGTAGATACAGGTAGATAGAGGTAGATAGAGGTGGGTAGAGGTAGATAGAGGTAGGTAGAATTAGATACAGGTAGATACAGGTAGATACAGGTAGATAGAGGTGGGTAGAGGTAGATAGAGGTAGGTAGAGTTAGATACAGGTAGATACAGGTAGGTATAGGTATATACAGGTAGAGAGCGGTAGATACAGATAGATAGAGGTAGATACAGGTAGATACAGGTAGATAGAGGTAGATACAGGTAGATAGAGGTAGATACAGGTAGATACAGGTAGATAGAAGTAGATACAGGTAGATACAGGTAGATACAGGTAGATAGAGGTAGATACAGGTAGATAGAGGTGGGTAGAGTTAGAAAGAGGTAGGTAGAGTTAGATACAGGTAGATACAGGTAGGTATAGGTATATACAGGTAGATAGCGGTAGATACAGATAGATAGAGGTAGATACAGGTAGATACAGGTTGATACAGGTAGATAGAGGTAGATACAGATAGATAGAGGTAGATACAGGTAGATACAGGTAGATAGAGGTAGATAGAGGTAGATACAGGTAGACAGAGGTAGATAGAGGTGGGTAGAGGTAGATAGAGGTAGGTAGAGTTAGATACAGGTAGATAGAGGTAGAAACAGGTAGATAGAGGTAGATACAGGTAGATAGAGGTGGATAGAGGTAGATAGAGGTAGGTAGAGTTAGATACAGGTAGATACAGGTAGGTATAGTTATATACAGGTAGATAGCGGTAGATACAGATAGATAGAGGTAGATACAGGTAGATACAGGTTGATACAGGTAGATAGAGGTAGATACAGATAGATAGAGGTAGATACAGGTAGATAGAGGTAGATACAGGTAGATACAGGTAGATAGAGGTATATACAGGTAGATAGAGGTAGGTAGAGGTAGAAACAGGTAGATACAGGTAGGTCTAGGTATATACAGGTAGATGCAGGTAGATAGTGGTAGAGGTAGATAGTGGTAGATAGAGGTAGATAGAGGTAGATACAGGTGGATACAGGTGGATACATGTAGATAGAGGTAGATACAGTAGATCGAGGTAGATACAGGTGGAGTGACAGAAGGAGGGGATGGGGCTGAAGGCATATGAGGGGGATGGGGTGGAAGGCATAGGAGGGGGGTCGGAAGGCATAGGAGGGGGATGGGGCTGAAGGCATAGTAAGGGGGGGCGGAAGGCATAGGAGGGGGGCATAGGAGGGGGGGGGGCGGAAGGCATAGGAGGGGGGGCATAGGAGGGGGGTGGAAGGCATAGGAGGGGGGATGGGGTGGAAGGCATAGGAGGGGGGGTAGGGTGGAAGGCATAGGAGGGGGGGCATAGGGAGGGGGTGGCGGAAGGCATAGGAGGGGATGGGGTGGAAGGCATAGGAGGGGGGCATAGGAGGGGGGGCGGAAGGCATAGGAGAGGGGGGGCGGAAGGCATAGGAGGGGGGGCATAGGGAGGGGGGCGGAAGGCATAGGGAGGGGGATGGGGCTGAAGGCATAGTAGGGGGGGGGAAGGAAGGAATATGAGGGGGGCATAGGAGGGGGGGAAGGCATAGGAGGGGGGAGGCATAGGAGGGGGGGGCGGAAGGCATAGGAGGGGGGAAGGCATAGGAGGGGGGCGGAAGGCATAGGAGGGGGGAAGGCATAGGAGGGGGGGGAGGCATAGGAGGGGGGGGAGGCATAGGAGGGGGGGGGGCGGAAGGCATAGGAGGGGGCATAGGAGGGGGGCGGAAGGCATAGGAGGGGGGCATAGGAGGGGGGGCGGAAGGCATAGGAGGGGGGGCATAGGAGGGGGGGCGGAAGGCATAGGAGGGGGGGCATAGGAGGGGGGGGCGGAAGGCATAGGGAGGGGGGCATAGGGGGGGGGGGGCGGAAGGCATAGGAGGGGGGGCATAGGAGGGGGGGGCGGAAGGCATAGGAGGGGGGGGGGGGAAGGCATAGGAGGGGGGCATAGGGGGGGGGCGGAAGGCATAGGGAGGGGGGGAAGGCATAGGAGGGGGGGGGGCGGAAGGCATAGGAGGGGGGAGGCATAGGAGGGGGGGGGGGAAGGCATAGGAGGGGGGGGAAGGCAAGGCATAGGGGGGGAGGCATAGGGAGGGGGGAGGCATAGGAGGGGGGCGGAAGGCATAGGGAGGGGGGGGGAGGCATAGGAGGGGGGGGAAGGCATAGGGAGGGGGGCGGAAGGCATAGGGGGGGGGAGGCATAGGAGGGGGGGGAGGCATAGGAGGGGGGGCGGAAGGCATAGGAGGGGGGGGCGGAAGGCATAGGGAGGGGGGAGGCATAGGAGGGGGGGCGGAAGGCATAGGAGGGGGGGCGGAAGGCATAGGGGGGGGGGGAGGCATAGGAGGGGGGAGGCATAGGAGGGGGGGCGGAAGGCATAGGAGGGGGGGGCGGAAGGCATAGGGAGGGGGGGGAGGCATAGGAGGGGGGGGGGGAAGGCATAGGAGGGGGGGAGGCATAGGAGGGGGGGGGGGGCGGAAGGCATAGGGAGGGGGGGGGAAGGAAGGCATAGGAGGGGGGGAGGCATAGGGGGGGGGCGGAAGGCATAGGAGGGGGGAGGCATAGGGAGGGGGGGGGGGAAGGCATAGGAGGGGGGGGGCATAGGGAGGGGGGAAGGAAGGCATAGGAGGGGGGGAGGCATAGGAGGGGGGAAGGCATAGGAGGGGGGGGGGGGGCGGAAGGCATAGGAGGGGGGGGAAGGCATAGGAGGGGGGCATAGGAGGGGGGGGGAAGGCATAGGAGGGGGGAGGCATAGGAGGGGGGGGGGGCGGAAGGCATAGGAGGGGGGGAGGCATAGGAGGGGGGGCGGAAGGCATAGGAGGGGGGGGGAAGGCATAGGAGGGGGGGTGGAAGGCATAGGAGGGGGGCATAGGAGGGGGGGGTGTACTCTGCCATGAAGAGGGATACATGCTACTGTGGGCTTCAGGGTCTGATTAATATGCCTATAAATGATGCGGCCATTAGACCATATTCCTACGCATCATATGCAGAGACACCCCATTTCAGCATGGATTCTGACAGATCTAGGATCCGAAAACCAGCTGTCGTCTCTCTATAAATGTCAGTGTGTCTCCTGTCCAGTGAAGAGTGAAGACCAGCTGACCATGATAAAACCAGCTGTCGTCTCTCTATAAATGTCAGTGTGTCTCCTGTCCAGTGAAGAGTGAAGACCAGCTGACCATGATAAAACCAGCTGTCGTCTCTCTATAAATGTCAGTGTGTCTCCTATCCAGTGATGACCAGATGACCATGATAAAACCAGCTGTCGTCTCTCTATAAATGTCAGTGTGTCTCCTATCCAGTGAAGACCAGATGACCATGATAAAACCAGCTGTCCCCTCTCTATAAATGTCAGTGTGTCTCCTGTCCAGTGAAGAGTGAAGACCAGATGACCATGATAAAACCAGCTGTCGTCTCTCTATAAATGTCAGTGTGTCTCCTACCAGTGAAGATTGAAGACCAGATGACCATGATAAAACCAGCTGTCGTCTCTCTATAAATGTCAGTGTGTCTCCTATCCAGTGAAGATTGAAGACCAGATGACCATGATAAAACCAGCTGTCGTCTCTCTATAAATATCAGTGTGTCTCCTATCCAGTGAAGACCAGATGACCATGATAAAACCAGCTGTCGTCTCTCTATAAATGTCAGTGTGTCTCCTATCCAGTGATGACCAGCTGACCATGATAAAACCAGCTGTCGTCTCTCTTTAAATGTCAGTGTGTCTTCTATCCAGTGATGACCAGATGACCATGATAAAACCAGCTGTCGTCTCTCTATAAATGTCAGTGTGTCTCCTATCCAGTGAAGAGTGAAGACCAGCTGACCATGATAAAACCAGCTGTCGTCTCTCTATAAATGTCAGTGTGTCTCCTATCCAGTGAAGATTGAAGACCAGATGACCATGATAAAACCAGCTGTCGTCTCTCTATAAATGTCAGTGTGTCTCCTATCCAGTGAAGACCAGATGACCATGATAAAACCAGCTGTCGTCTCTCTTTAAATGTCAGTGTGTCTCCTATCCAGTGAAGATTGAAGACCAGATGACCATGATAAAACCAGCTGTCGTCTCTCTATAAATGTCAGTGTGCCTCCTATCCAGTGATGACCAGATGACCATGATAAAACCAGCTGTCGTCTCTCTATAAATGTCAGTGTGTCTCCTGTCCAGTGAAGAGTGAAGACCAGCTGACCATGATAAAACCAGCTGTCGTCTCTCTATAAATGTCAGTGTGTCTCCTATCCAGTGAAGATTGAAGACCAGATGACCATGATAAAACCAGCTGTCGTCTCTCTATAAATGTCAGTGTGTCTCCTATCCAGTGATGACCAGATGACCATGATAAAACCAGCTGTCGTCTCTCTATAAATGTCAGTGTGTCTCCTATCCAGTGATGACCAGATGACTGTAAATGTGAGCGGTACTGACCGTCTTTGGGCAGGGAGAGAGGTAGATCCAGACTGGGTGTTAGACCAGACGAGAGGCTGCCGCTGTGGAGAGACCAGCTCAGCTCTGACATGCTGTCTGGGATCCAGCCACACAGACTGGACTCAAAGTCACACAGACCGCCCATAGACCACACAGTAGTGCCTAAAGAGGAGGGGTAGAGAGTGAAAAGGAGAGAGAGAGATAACAAGATAAGTTAAACCCATTACATTTAGCCTAGTTCCTACCACGGTGCTGTTAGTTCCAAGTTTCCTACACTCCTTTTGGGAGAACTCACACCCATGGCCTTGAATGAGGCTTGTTAGAGATTAGCATGCAGCATTAGCGCTGAGCCCTGACACCTACTGATAGAGGTCTAGATTATAGATTAAACAACAGGAGTGCTGGGCTAATGCTAGCTACAGTTAGCCTCATCAGCATGGAGCCCTACACCCTGGAATCACCCCTCAGAAATCAGCAGAGAAGAGAGAAGCAGAGACACACACATACAGCGTAATGTTAGCATTATAATGTTAGTGGCATAATGTTAGCATTATAATGTTAGCGGCATAATGTTAACGGCATAATAATAGCATTATAATGTTAGCAGCATAGTGCTAGCATTGTAATGTTAGTGGCAAAATGTTAGCATCGTAATGTTAGCGTCATAATATTAGCATTATAATGTTAGCGGCATAATGTTAGCATTATAATGTTAGTGGCGTAATGTTAGCATTATAATGTTAGCGGCATAATGTTAGCACTACCACTGAGGAGGTACAGTTCCCGCTCAGCCCAGTCAAAACTGTTCGCTGCTCTGGCCCCCCAATGGTGGAACAAACTCCCTCACGACGCCAGGACAGCGGAGTCAATCACCACCTTCCGGAGACACCTGAAACCCCACCTCTTCAAGGAATACCTAGGATAGGATAAAGCAATCCTTCTCACCCCCCCCCTTAAATGATTTAGATGCACTATTGTAAAGTGGCTGTTCCACTGATGTCAGAAGGTGAATTCACCAATTTGTAAGTCGCTCTGGATAAGAGCGTCTGCTAAATGACTTAAATGTAAATGTATAATGTTAGCGGCATAATGTTAGCACTATAATGTTAGCGGCATAATGTTAACATTATAATGTTAGCATTATAATGTTAGCGGCTTAATGTTAGCACTATAATGTTAGCGGCATAATGTTAGCATTATAATGTTAGCGGCGTAATGTTAGCACTATAATGTTAGTGGCATAATGTTAGCACTATAATGTTAGCGGCATAATGTTAGCATTATAATGTTAGCGGCATAATGTTAGCGGCATAATGTTAGCGGCATAATGTTAGCATTATAATGTTAGCGGCATAATGTTAGCGGCATAATGTTAGCGGCATAATGTTAGCATTATAATGTTAGAAGAGAGACAGCTCATTTCTGGGACGGAGCGTCAGTTTACGCTGCTATTAGTTGAAAACACACAAGAGCACAAATCCAGCGCACACACAGTGGACTAACCACATCCTCATTGGAGCACAGGACAGGTAGCTCAATCAATGATGCTGATCAGACAGATCGTGATCAATACGTGTCTGAGCCTTACACCACGCTGAGGCCCTGTAGCCCTGTGTGCGTGTGTTACAGCGTGTACCTGGTCCTCTCGAGGCAGCGGTGGTCTCCTCTAGTCTAGGCAGGGGGGTTGTGGCAGTGTCAGGAAGAGTAGTCATTTCTATAGAGAGGAGAAAAGAGCAGAGAGGAAAATTAACTTTATCGTACAATCGTACACGAGGTTCAACGGAAATTAGACCTCTGCTTTATACTGTCGTCCTCAGTCTCACTCTGCCTGTCTGCACCACAGAACAGTCTCTCTCTCTCTCTGTCTCTCTCTGTCTCTCTCTGTCTCTCTCTCTCTCTCTCTCTCTCTCCCTCTCTCTCTCAATTCAATTCAATTCAAGGGGCTTTATTGGCATGGGTAACATGTGTTAACATTGCCAAAGCAAGTAAGGTAGATAATATATAAAGTGAAATAAACAATAAATATTAACAGTAGATATCACACATACAGAAGTTTCAAATCAATAAAGACATTACAAATGTCATATTATATATATATATACAGTGTTTTTACAATGTACAAATGGTAAAGGACACAAGATAAAATAAATAAGCATAGATATGGGTTGTATTTACAATGGTGAGTGTTCTTCACTGGTTGCCCTTTTCTCGTGGCAACAGGTCACAAATCTTGCTACTCTGATGGCACACTGTGGAATTTCACCCAGTAGATATGGGAGTTTTTCAAAATTGGATTTGTTTTCGAATTCTTTGTGGATCTGTGTAATCTGAGGGAAATATGTCTCTCTAATATGGTCATACATTGGGCAGGAGGTTAGGAAGTGCAGCTCAGTTTCCACCTCTCTCTCTCTCTCTCTCTCTCTCTCTCTCTCTCTCTCTCTCTCTCTCTCTCTCTCTCTCTCTCTCTCTCTCTCTCTCTCTCTCTCTCTCTCTCTCTCAATTAAATTAAATTCAATTCAATTCACTTTATTGGCATGACGTAACAATGTACATATTGCCAAAGCTTATGTGGGATATTTACAATATAAAATAAATAAAAATGAGAATCAAATTGTCAACGGGACAACAGTAACAATTATAACCAAGTGTCAAAATAACCACACATTCAACAATAACAATAAGTATACAGTAGAGGACATGTGCATGTTGATTGGTCTGTCAGACACTGTCCCTCATCTTATGGCAGGCAACAATGTAGTGCGCTGCCAACCCACAGCTCTCTGCGTCCTCCCCCAACAGGACGGGTAGCCTATCCTCATCAGAGGTTTTTGAAACCTTGAATAAGGGTTTCAAATTTGGGGAAATTACACTCTCTAATTGTTTTATATTAGAGAGTGTCTCAGGTTCTGCTGTGGTGCAGTGGTTACACAGCCTTTCCTCTACAGGGAGCCAGGTTCTGCTGTGGTGCAGTGGTTACACAGCCTTTCCTCTACAGGGAGCCAGGTTCTGCTGTGGTGCAGTGGTTGCACAGCCTTTCCTCTACAGGGAGACAGGTTCTGCTGTGGTGCAGTGGTTGCACAGCCTTTCCTCTACAGGGAGACAGGTTCTGCTGTGGTGCAGTGGTTACACAGCCTTTCCTCTACAGGGAGACAGGTTCTGCTGTGGTGCAGTGGTTGGACAGCCTTTCCTCTACAGGGAGCCAGGTTCTGCTGTGGTGCAGTGGTTGGACAGCCTTTCCTCTACAGGGAGCCAGGTTCTGCTGTGGTGCAGTGGTTGGACAGCCTTTCCTCTACAGGGAGCCAGGTTCTGCTGTGGTGCAGTGGTTGCACAGCCTTTCCTCTACAGGGAGCCAGGTTCTGCTGTGGTGCAGTGGTTACACAGCCTTTCCTCTACAGGGAGCCAGGTTCTGCTGTGGTGCAGTGGTTGCACAGCCTTTCCTCTACAGGGAGCCAGGTTCTGCTGTTGTGCAGTGGTTGCACAGCCTTTCCTCTACAGGGAGCCAGGTTCTGCTGTGGTGCAGTGGTTGCACAGCCTTTCCTCTACAGGGAGCCAGGTTCTGCTGTGGTGCAGTGGTTGGACAGCCTTTCCTCTACAGGGAGCCAGGTTCTGCTGTGGTGCAGTGGTTGGACAGCCTTTCCTCTACAGGGAGCCAGGTTCTGCTGTGGTGCAGTGGTTGCACAGCCTTTCCTCTACAGGGAGCCAGGTTCTGCTGTGGTGCAGTGGTTGCACAGCCTTTCCTCTACAGGGAGCCAGGTTCTGCTGTGGTGCAGTGGTTGCACAGCCTTTCCTCTACAGGGAGCCAGGTTCTGCTGTGGTGCAGTGGTTACACAGCCTTTCCCCTACAGGGAGCCAGGTTCTGCTGTGGTGCAGTGGTTACACAGCCTTTCCCCTACAGGGAGCCAGGTTCTGCTGTGGTGCAGTGGTTACACAGCCTTTCCCCTACAGGGAGCCAGGTTCTGCTGTGTTGCAGTGGTTGGACAGCCTTTCCTCTACAGGGAGCCAGGTTCTGCTGTGGTGCAGTGGTTGTACAGCCTTTCCTCTACAGGGAGCCAGGTTCTGCTGTGGTGCAGTGGTTACACAGCCTTTCCTCTACAGGGAGCCAGGTTCTGCTGTGGTGCAGTGGTTGCACAGCCTTTCCTCTACAGGGAGCCAGGTTCTGCTGTGGTGCAGTGGTTGCACAGCCTTTCCTCTACAGGGAGCCAGGTTCTGCTGTGGTGCAGTGGTTGCACAGCCTTTCCTCTACAGGGAGACAGGTTCTGCTGTGGTGCAGTGGTTGCACAGCCTTTCCTCTACAGGGAGCCAGGTTCTGCTGTGGTGCAGTGGTTGTACAGCCTTTCCTCTACAGGGAGCCAGGTTCTGCTGTGATGCAGTGGTTGCACAGCCTTTCCTCTACAGGGAGCCAGGTTCTGCTGTGGTGCAGTGGTTGCACAGCCTTTCCTCTACAGGGAGACAGGTTCTGCTGTGGTGCAGTGGTTGCACAGCCTTTCCTCTACAGGGAGCCAGGTTCTGCTGTGGTGCAGTGGTTGGACAGCCTTTCCCCTACAGGGAGCCAGGTTCTGCTGTGGTGCAGTGGTTGCACAGCCTTTCCCCTACAGGGAGACAGGTTCTGCTGTGGTGCAGTGGTTGCACAGCCTTTCCTCTACAGGGAGACAGGTTCTGCTGTGGTGCAGTGGTTGCACAGCCTTTCCCCTACAGGGAGACAGGTTCTGCTGTGGTGCAGTGGTTGCACAGCCTTTCCTCTACAGGGAGCCAGGTTCTGCTGTGGTGCAGTGGTTGCACAGCCTTTCCTCTACAGGGAGCCAGGTTCTGCTGTGGTGCAGTGGTTGCACAGCCTTTCCTCTACAGGGAGCCAGGTTCTGCTGTGGTGCAGTGGTTGGACAGCCTTTCCTCTACAGGGAGCCAGGTTCTGCTGTGGTGCAGTGGTTGCACAGCCTTTCCTCTACAGGGAGACAGGTTCTGCTGTGGTGCAGTGGTTGCACAGCCTTTCCTCTACAGGGAGCCAGGTTCTGCTGTGGTGCAGTGGTTGGACAGCCTTTCCTCTACAGGGAGACAGGTTCTGCTGTGGTGCAGTGGTTGCACAGCCTTTCCTCTACAGGGAGCCAGGTTCTGCTGTGGTGCAGTGGTTGGACAGCCTTTCCTCTACAGGGAGCCAGGTTCTGCTGTGGTGCAGTGGTTTCACAGCCTTTCCTCTACAGGGAGTCAGGTTCTGCTGTGGTGCAGTGGTTGCACAGCCTTTCCTCTACAGGGAGCCAGGTTCTGCTGTGGTGCAGTGGTTGGACAGCCTTTCCTCTACAGGGAGTCAGGTTCTGCTGTGGTGCAGTGGTTGCACAGCCTTTCCTCTACAGGGAGCCAGGTTCTGCTGTTGTGCAGTGGTTACACAGCCTTTCCTCTACAGGGAGCCAGGTTCTGCTGTGGTGCAGTGGTTGGACAGCCTTTCCTCTACAGGGAGCCAGGTTCTGCTGTGGTGCAGTGGTTGCACAGCCTTTCCTCTACAGGGAGCCAGGTTCTGCTGTGGTGCAGTGGTTGCACAGCCTTTCCTCTACAGGGAGCCAGGTTCTGCTGTGGTGCAGTGGTTGCACAGCCTTTCCTCTACAGGGAGCCAGGTTCTGCTGTGGTGCAGTGGTTGGACAGCCTTTCCTCTACAGGGAGACAGGTTCTGCTGTGGTGCAGTGGTTGCACAGCCTTTCCTCTACAGGGAGCCAGGTTCTGCTGTTGTGCAGTGGTTGCACAGCCTTTCCTCTACAGGGAGCCAGGTTCTGCTGTGGTGCAGTGGTTGTACAGCCTTTCCTCTACAGGGAGCCAGGTTCTGCTGTGGTGCAGTGGTTGGACAGCCTTTCCTCTACAGGGAGACAGGTTCTGCTGTGGTGCAGTGGTTGCACAGCCTTTCCTCTACAGGGAGCCAGGTTCTGCTGTTGTGCAGTGGTTGCACAGCCTTTCCTCTACAGGGAGCCAGGTTCTGCTGTGGTGCAGTGGTTGCACAGCCTTTCCTCTACAGGGAGCCAGGTTCTGCTGTGGTGCAGTGGTTGCACAGCCTTTCCTCTACAGGGAGCCAGGTTCTGCTGTGATGCAGTGGTTGCACAACCTTTCCTCTACAGGGAGCCAGGTTCTGCTGTGGTGCAGTGGCTTCACAGCCTTTCCTCTACAGGGAGCCAGGTTCTGCTGTGATGCAGTGGTTGCACAACCTTTCCTCTACAGGGAGCCAGGTTCTGCTGTGGTGCAGTGGTTGCACAGCCTTTCCTCTACAAGGAGCCAGGTTCTGCTGTGGTGCAGTGGTTACACAACCTTTCCTCTACAGGGAGCCAGGTTCTGCTGTGGTGCAGTGGTTGCACAGCCTTTCCTCTACAGGGAGCCAGGTTCTGCTGTGGTGCAGTGGTTGGACAGCCTTTCCTCTACAGGGAGCCAGGTTCTGCTGTGGTGCAGTGGTTACACAGCCTTTCCTCTACAGGGAGCCAGGTTCTGCTGTGGTGCAGTGGTTGGACAGCCTTTCCTCTACAGGGAGCCAGGTTCTGCTGTGGTGCAGTGGTTGCACAGCCTTTCCTCTACAGGGAGCCAGGTTCTGCTGTGGTGCAGTGGTTGCACAGCCTTTCCTCTACAGGGAGCCAGGTTCTGCTGTGGTGCAGTGGTTGCACAGCCTTTCCTCTACAGGGAGCCAGGTTCTGCTGTGGTGCAGTGGTTGGACAGCCTTTCCTCTACAGGGAGACAGGTTCTGCTGTGGTGCAGTGGTTGCACAGCCTTTCCTCTACAGGGAGCCAGGTTCTGCTGTTGTGCAGTGGTTGCACAGCCTTTCCTCTACAGGGAGCCAGGTTCTGCTGTGGTGCAGTGGTTGTACAGCCTTTCCTCTACAGGGAGCCAGGTTCTGCTGTGGTGCAGTGGTTGGACAGCCTTTCCTCTACAGGGAGACAGGTTCTGCTGTGGTGCAGTGGTTGCACAGCCTTTCCTCTACAGGGAGCCAGGTTCTGCTGTTGTGCAGTGGTTGCACAGCCTTTCCTCTACAGGGAGCCAGGTTCTGCTGTGGTGCAGTGGTTGCACAGCCTTTCCTCTACAGGGAGCCAGGTTCTGCTGTGGTGCAGTGGTTGCACAGCCTTTCCTCTACAGGGAGCCAGGTTCTGCTGTGATGCAGTGGTTGCACAACCTTTCCTCTACAGGGAGCCAGGTTCTGCTGTGGTGCAGTGGCTTCACAGCCTTTCCTCTACAGGGAGCCAGGTTCTGCTGTGATGCAGTGGTTGCACAACCTTTCCTCTACAGGGAGCCAGGTTCTGCTGTGGTGCAGTGGTTGCACAGCCTTTCCTCTACAAGGAGCCAGGTTCTGCTGTGGTGCAGTGGTTACACAACCTTTCCTCTACAGGGAGCCAGGTTCTGCTGTGGTGCAGTGGTTGCACAGCCTTTCCTCTACAGGGAGCCAGGTTCTGCTGTGGTGCAGTGGTTGGACAGCCTTTCCTCTACAGGGAGCCAGGTTCTGCTGTGGTGCAGTGGTTGGACAGCCTTTCCTCTACAGGGAGCCAGGTTCTGCTGTGGTGCAGTGGTTGGACAGCCTTTCCTCTACAGGGAGCCAGGTTCTGCTGTGGTGCAGTGGTTGCACAGCCTTTCCTCTACAGGGAGCCAGGTTCTGCTGTGGTGCAGTGGTTGCACAGCCTTTCCTCTACAGGGAGCCAGGTTCTGCTGTGGTGCAGTGGTTGCACAGCCTTTCCTCTACAGGGAGCCAGGTTCTGCTGTGTCTACCTTTCTCAATGGCAAGGCAGTGCTCATTGAGCCTGTACTTTGTCAAGGTTTTTCTAAGGTTTTGATCAGTAACCATGGTCAAAAACTTAGCCACAGTGTACTGTCCATTTAGGGCATTTTGCTGTGTGCTTGTGCTTGTGTTTCCCAATAAGTAATATGGTTTTGTTTTAACTGTGTTGTAACTTGGTTTATCCTGATTGATTGGATGTTCTGGTCCTGAGGCTTCAGTGTGTTAGTAGAACAGGTTAGTGAACTCAGCCCCAGGACCAGCTGGATGAGGGTCCTGAGGCTTCAGTGTGTTAGTAGAACAGGTTAGTGAACTCAGCCCCAGGACCAGCTGGATGAGGGGACTGAGGCTTCAGTGTGTTAGTAGAACAGGTTAGTGAACTCAGCCCCAGGACCAGCTGGATGAGGGGACTGAGGCTTCAGTGTGTTAGTAGAACAGGTTAGTGAACTCAGCCCCAGGACCAGCTGGATGAGGGGACTGAGGCTTAGATGTGTTAGTATAACAGGTTTGTGAACTCAGCCCCAGGACCAGCTGGATGAGGGGACTGAGACTTCAGTGCGTTAGTAGAACAGGTTAGTGAACTCAGCCCCAGGACCAGCTGGATGAGGGGACTTTTCTTTGCTCAGCTCTTGGCATTGCAGGGCTTGGTAATGATATGAGAGGGGGTCACTGTATTTTAGATGTTTCCAAAACTTAATTGCTCTTTTTTGAATTTTTATTATTAGTGGATATTGGCCTAATTCTGCCCTGCATGCATTGTTTGTAGTTTTCCTCTGGACATGTAGGAGAATCTTACAGAACTCTGCATGCAGGGTTTCAATGGGGTGTTTGTCCCATTTGATTAAATCTTGTTTTGCAAGTGGACCCCAAACCTCGCTGCCATAAAGTGCAATTGGTTCAATGACATATTCAATTTGTTTTAGTCAAATTTTAAGAGGTATTTCAATTTGAATTTGCTTTTAAATGGCGTAGAATGCCCTGGGTGCTTTCTCTCTTAGCTCATTCACTGCCTCATTAAGGTGTCCAGTTGAGCTTATTTTTTAAACCTAAGTAATTGTTGTGTGTGCAGTACTCTATATATTTAAACCTCAGTAATTGTAGTCTGTGCAGTACTCTATATATTTTGTAGCAATTGAGAACTTTGGTCTAATTCCCTGAGATCTGGATCTTCTCTGGAAAATCATTATTTTAGTCTTTTTGGGGTTTACTCCCAGGGCCCAGGTCTGGCAGTACTGCCATGTGCTGTGGGTGACAGGTCATCTGTGAAGAGTAGTCATTTAACTTCTGAATTGTGGAGACTAACACCAGGGGCTGAGGATTTTTCTAGAATAGTGGCCAATTCGTTGATGGAAATATTGAAGAGTGCAGGGCTCAGATTACAACCTTGGCGAAGGCCCCGCACCTGGTTAACCTCTTGAACCTCTGGGGGCAGTATTTCATTTTTGGATGAAAAACGTTCCCGTTTTAAACAAGATATTTTGTCACAAAAAGATGCTCGACTATGCATATAATTGACAGCTTTGGAAAGAAAACACTCTGACGTTTCCAAAACTGCAAAGATATTGTCTGTGAGTGCCCCAGAACTAATGCTACAGGCGAAACCAAGATGAAATTTCATACAGGAAGTGAGCCAGATTTTGGAGGCGCTGTTTTCCAATGTCTCCTTATATGGCTGTGAATGCGCAAGGAATGAGCCTACACTTTCTGTCGTTTCCCCAAGGTGTTTCCAGCATTGTGACGTATTTGTAGGCATATCATTGGAAAATTGACCATAAGAGACTACATTTACCAGGTGTCCGCTCGGTGTCCTCCGTCGAAACTATTGTGTAATATCCAGGTGCATGCATGTTTCCATTTGGTTCAGAAGAGAAAGTCAACTGCCGCGAATGATTTATCATCGAAAGATATGTGAAAAACACCTTGAGGATTGGTTCTAAACAACGTTTGCCATGTTTCTGTCGATATTATGGAGTTAATTTGGAAAAAAGTTTGCGTTGTAATGACTGAATTTTCTTTTTTTTTTCTTAGCCAAAAGTGATGAACAAAACGGAGCGATTTCTCCTACACAAATAATCTTTTTGGAAAAACTGAACATTTGCTATCTAACTGAGAGTCTCCTCATTGAAAACATCCGAAGTTCTTCAAAGGTAAATTATTTTATTTGAATGCTTTGTGAAAGTGTTGCCTGCTGAATGCTAGGCTTAATGCTATGCTAGCTATCAATACTCTTACACAAATGCTTGTGTAGCTATGGTTGAAAAGCATTTTTTGAAAATCCGAGATGACAGTGTTGTTAACAAAAGGCTAAGCTTGTGAACCAATATATTTATTTCATTTAATTTGCGATTTTCATGAATAGTTAACGTTGCGTTATGGTAATGAGCTTGAGGCTATAATTACGCTCCCGGATATGGGATTGCTCGATGCTAGAGGTTAAAGAATTCTGTTATTTTCTTACCAATTTCAATGCTGCACGTTTTGCCAGTATACATTGATTTAATTATGTCATATGTTTTACCCCCTACACCACTTTCAATAACTTTGTATAACAAATAGAATCAAATGCTTTTTGGAAGTCGATAAAGCCAGCATATATTTTGGTATTATTTTGGTGGACATGTTTATCTATCAGGGTGTAAATATGATCAGTGGTGCAATGTTTTGGTATAAATCCAATTTGGCTTTTACTCAAGACATTGTGTTTATTAAGGAAGTTTAGAACTCTTACATTGATAATACTACAGAAAACCTTCCCTAGGTTACTGTTCACACAAATGCCTCTGGAATTGTTCGGGTCAAATCTGTCTCCGTTCTTAAAGATTGAGGTTATGAGTCCTTGATTCCAGATGTCAGGGAGATAACCTACACTCAGGATCAAATGAAACAGTTTTAATATAGCCAATTGAAATGTTGCACTAGTGAGTTTGAGCATCTCATTTAGGATACCATCAGGTCCGCAGGCCTTCTTAAATTTGAGGGCCTGAAGTTTCTTATAGAGCTCCTGGTCAGTAATAGTTTAGTTTCTTATAGAGCTCCTGGTCAGTAATAGTTTAGTTTCTTATAGAGCTCCTGGTCAGTAATAGTTTAGTTTCTTATAGAGCTCCTGGTCAGTAATAGTTTAGTTTCTTATAGAGCTCCTGGTCAGTAATAGTTTAGTTTCTTATAGAGCTCCTGGTCAGTAATAGATTAGTTTCTTATAGAGCTCCTGGTCAGTAATAGTTTAGTTTCTTATAGAGCTCCTGGTCAGTAATAGTTTAGTTTCTTATAGAGCTCCTGGTCAGTAATAGTTTAGTTTCTTATAGAGCTCCTGGTCAGTAATAGTTTAGTTTCTTATAGAGCTCCTGGTCAGTAATAGTTTAGTTTCTTATAGAGCTCCTGGTCAGTAATAGTTTAGTTTCTTATAGAGCTCCTGGTCAGTAATAGTTTAGTTTCTTATAGAGCTCCTGGTCAGTAATAGATTAGTTTCTTATAGAGCTCCTGGTCAGTAATAGTTTAGTTTCTTATAGAGCTCCTGGTCAGTAATAGTTTAGTTTCTTATAGAGCTCCTGGTCAGTAATAGTTTAGTTTATTATAGAGCTCCTGGTCAGTAATAGTTTAGTTTCTTATAGAGCTCCTGGTCAGTAATAGTTTAGTTTCTTATAGAGCTCCTGGTCAGTAACAGTTTAGTTTCTTATAGAGCTCCTGGTCAGTAATAGTTTAGTTTCTTATAGAGCTCCTGGTCAGTAATTGGGGAGTCCAGTGGATTTTGATTGTCCTTTATACATCAGCTTTTCTGGCTAATCCATCCCAACTTCTCATGAATTTGGCGTTGTTCTGCATTTGTGTCAATGTGAACGGTGTTGTAGAGTGTTTTAAAATGGGTTGTCCATATAGATTTTTTTTAGTTTTTCCCAATTTTGCCAGAAGGTGTTTGTGTTTATGGACTCCTCAATTAGTGTCAGCTGCTTGCTGTTGTACTGTGTTTTTTTGCTTCTGAGTGTACGTTTATAGAGTTTTAAAGTCTCTCTCTCTCTCCTCAACTCTCAGGGTGGTCTGGCATAGAAGGAAGCCACAGTACTGCCAACACACAGACGGTCTGGCAGAAGCACTCACTCACCACTCACTCACTCACTCACTGGTCTCACTCACACACTCACACACACCACTCTCTCTGGGCTCTCTTGTCTCTTCTCTCAAGTTCAACACAGCTGGAAACGATCTCAGAGCACATGGCCTTGTGCAAACTGTTTAAAGAATGCTAACAGGATAAAACCAGTCCTTATGGAGACCAGCAGAATGATGGCGTACTGGGTGTGTTTGTGAGAGAGTTGCCCCGTGGCCGACGTAAAGGAACTGATGTACACTACCTCATCACATCAGGGTGGTTTGGCTGGAGGAATCACCCACCACTACCTCATCACATCAGGGTGGTCTGGCTGGTGGAATCACCCACCACTACCTCATCACATCAGGGTGGTCTGGCTGGAGGAATCACCTACCACTACCTCATCACATCAGGGTGGTCTGGCTGGAGGAATCACCTACCACTACCTCATCACATCAGGGTGGTCTGTCTGGAGGAATCACCCACCACTACCTCATCACATCAGGGTGGTTTGGCTGGAGGAATCACCCACCACTACCTCATCACATCAGGGTGGTCTGGCTGGTGGAATCACCCACCACTACCTCATCACATCAGGGTGGTCTGGCTGGAGGAATCACCCACCACTACCTCATCACATCAGGGTGGTCTGGCTGGAGGAATCACCCACCACTACCTTATCACATCAGGGTGGTCTGGCTGGAGGAATCACCCACCACTACCTCATCACATCAGGGTGGTCTGGCTGGAGGAATCACCTACCACTACCTCATCACATCAGGGTGGTCTGGCTGGAGGAATCACCCACCACTACCTGCTGGGCTGTGTTGTGAGTCTCCATGAGTCATCTTGATTGGTGGGCTGTGTCAGTAGTGCTTGGTCTAACTGTGCAGGTGTTAGGGTGACAGTCCTCCATTTTGTCCTGCGTCCAACAACAAACATTTAATCAACTATCTGAAACCGTTGTTGTTGGTGTTGAGATCTGATACTCTGTGCAGGTGTCTGACGAGACTTGTCAATGTCTGTCTGTAACCAGTCACATTTGTTAAATCCTCTAGGGCAATATTCCAGCTGAATTTGGAGAGGACAGTTAATTACTTACAAAAAGCAGTTTTAACAAACATACAAATATATATGTATATATATGTATTAGTAGTGTTGGTCTCTGTATCGGTAGTGTTGGTGTCTATCTGTATCGGTAGTGTTGGTGTCTATCTGTATTAGTAGTGTTGGTGTCTATCTGTATCAGTAGTGTTGGTGTCTATCTGTATCAGTAGTGTTAGTGTCTATCTGTATCAGTAGTGTTGGCGTCTATCTGTATTAGTAGTGTTGGTGTCTATCTGTATCAGTAGTGTTGGTGTCTATCTGTATCAGTAGTGTTGGTGTCTATCTGTATCAGTAGTGTTGGTGTCTATCTGTATCAGTAGTGTTGGTGTCTATCTGTATCAGTAGTGTTGGTGTCTATCTGTATCAGTAGTGTTAGTGTCTATCTGTATCAGTAGTGTTGGTGTCTATCTGTATCAGTAGTGTTGGTGTCTATCTGTATCAGTAGTGTTGGTGTCTATCTGTATTAGTAGTGTTGGTGTCTATCTGTATCAGTAGTGTTGGTGTCTATCTGTATTAGTAGTGTTGGTGTCTGTATTAGTAGTGTTGGTGTCTGTATTAGTAGTGTTGGTGTCTATCTGTATCAGTAGTGTTGGTGTCTATCTGTATTAGTAGTGTTGGTGTCTGTATTAATAGTGTTGGTGTCTGTATTAGTAGTGTTGGTGTCTGTATCGGTAGTGTTGGTGTCTATCTGTATCAGTATGGTGGTGTCTATCTGTATCAGTATGGTGGTGTCTATCTGTATCAGTAGTGTTGGTGTCTATCTGTATTAGTAGTGTTGTGTGTCTATCTGTATCAGTAGTGCTGGTGTAGGAACTACAGGACTAATGACTGTCAGTCCTTACTAGCATCATTACAGTGTAGGAACTACATGACTAATGACTGTCCGTCCTTACTAGCATCATTACAGTGTTGGAACTACAGGACTAATGACTGTCAGTCCTTACTAGCATCATTACAGTGTAAGAACTACATGACTAATGACTGTCCGTCCTTACTAGCATCATTACAGTGTTGGAACTACAGGACTAATGACTGTCAGTCCTTACTAGCATCATTACAGTGTAAGAACTACATGACTAATGACTGTCCGTCCTTACTAGCATCATTACAGTGTTGGAACTACAGGACTAATGACTGTCAGTCCTTACTAGCATCATTACAGTGTAGGAACTACATGACTAATGACTGTCCGTCCTTACTAGCATCATTACAGTGTAGGAACTACATGACTAATGACTGTCCGTCCTTACTAGCATCATTACAGTGTAGGAACTACATGACTAATGACTGTCCGTCCTTACTAGCATCATTACAGTGTAGGAACTACATGACTAATGACTGTCAGTCCTTACTAGCATCATTACAGTGTAGGAACTACATGACTAATGACTGTCAGTCCTTACTAGCATCATTACAGTGTAGGAACTACAGGACTAATGACTGTCAGTCCTTACTAGCATCATTACAGTGTTGGAACTACAGGACTAATGACTGTCAGTCCTTACTAGCATCATTACAGTGTAGGAACTACAGGACTAATGACTGTCAGTCCTTACTAGCATCATTACAGTGTAGGAACTACATGACTAATGACTGTCAGTCCTTACTAGCATCATTACAGTGTAGGAACTACAGGACTAATGACTGTCAGACCTGACTAGCATCATTCTAGTGTAGGAACTACATGACTAATGACTGTCAGTCCTTACTAGCATCATTACAGTGTAGGAACTACAGGACTAATGATTGTCAGTCCTTACTAGCATCATTACAGTGTAGGAACTACAGGACTAATGACTGTCAGTCCTTACTAGCATCATTACAGTGTAGGAACTACAGGACTAATGACTGTCAGTCCTTACTAGCATCATTACAGTGTAGGAACTACAGGACTAATGACTGTCAGTCCTTACTAGCATCATTACAGTGTAGGAACTACATGACTAATGACTGTCAGTCCTTACTAGCATCATTACAGTGTAGGAACTACATGACTAATGACTGTCAGACCTGACTAGCATCATTACAGTGTAGGAACTACATGACTAATGACTGTCAGTCCTTACTAGCATCATTACAGTGTAGGAACTACAGGACTAATGACTGTCAGTCCTTACTAGCATCATTACAGTGTAGGAACTACATGACTAATGACTGTCAGACCTGACTAGCATCATTACAGTGTAGGAACTACATGACTAATGACTGTCAGTCCTTACTAGCATCATTACAGTGTAGGAACTACATGACTAATGACTGTCAGACCTTACTAGCATCATTACAGTGTAGGAACTACATGACTAATGACTGTCAGTCCTTACTAGCATCATTACAGTGTAGGAACTACATGACTAATGACTGTCAGTCCTTACTAGCATCATTACAGTGTAGGAACTACAGGACTAATGACTGTCAGTCCTTACTAGCATCATTACAGTGTAGGAACTACAGGACTAATGACTGTCAGACCTCATTAGTTTTAATTACTCTTTACAGTTCAAGACTTAATTAATTGGCCAATACGTGAAGAGAAGCGCTAATCACACAGCTACTTCAGCACCCTATAAAAATATATAAATATATGTGAGAGGGAGCCATTTTTAATATATTAGGAAATGAATAAACCCAGACATGAAATAGTAGCTCCAGCTGCCACCGGTTGGTTTTGACATTAAACTGTATTTAAACTGTATCAATCTGTTGCCCTTTGAAACTGCAATTAACCCCCAGACAGACCTGGGAGGAGGGAGAGAGAGAAGCATCAGTACCAACACAGTCAGAGTCGTCAGTCAGAGAGTCAGTCAGTCAGTGAAACAGAGTCAAGTCAGCAGAGTCAGTCAGTCAGTGAAAAACAGTCAGTCAGTCAGTGAAACAGAGTCAGTCAGTCAGTCAGTGAAACAGAGTCAGTCAGTAAAAACAGAGTCAGTCAGTCAGTAAAACAGAGTCAGTCAGTCAGTGAAACAGAGTCAGTAAAGCAGTCAGTCAAAAACAGAGTCAGTCAGTAAAACAGAGTCAGTCAGTCAGTAAAACAGAAAAAACAGAGTCAGTCAGTCAGTAAAACAGAGTCAGTCAGTAAAAACAGAGTCAGTCAGTAAAACAGAGTCAGTCAGTCAGTAAAACAGAGTCAGTCAGTAAAGCAGAGTCAGTCAGTCAGTAAAACAGAGTCAGTCAGTCAGTAAAACAGAGTCAGTCAGTCAGTGAAACAGAGTCAGTCAGTAAAACAGAGTCAGTCAGTAAAACAGAGTCAGTCAGTCAGTAAAACAGAGTCAGTCAGTAAAGCAGAGTCAGTCAGTCAGTGAAACAGAGTCAGTCAGTCAGTAAAACAGAGTCAGTCAGTAAAACAGAGTCAGTCAGTCAGTAAAACAGAGTCAGTCAGTAAAACAGAGTCAGTCAGTCAGTCAGTGAAACAGAGTCAGTCAGTCAGTGAAACAGAGTCAGTCAGTCAGTAAAACAGAGTCAGTCAGTCAGTGAAACAGAGTCAGTCAGTCAGTGAAACAGAGTCAGTCAGTCAGTGAAACAGAGTCAGTCAGTCAGTGAAACAGAGTCAGTCAGTCAGTAAGGGCTGAATCCACTGCTGTAGCTTAAGTTTTCATGCACTGACATCAATTCAAGATTTAAGAGCTCATCAAGATAGGAGTCCTTAGTCAGTCCTCTACCTGCTCCACAACCTGACAGTCATCTCCGTCTCTCTTCTCTCCCCCTCTCTCCTCTCTCCTTCCTAGCTCAGTCATCTCTCCCTCCCCTCTTCCTCATCTCTTCCCCCCTTCTCTCCTCTCTCGCTCCTCTCTTCCCCCCTTCTCCCGTCTCTCCCTCCTCTCTTCCTCCTCTTCTCTCCCTCCTCTCTTCCTCCTCTCTTCCCCTCTTCTCTCGTCTCTCCCTCTTCTCTTCCTCCCTCTCCTCTCTTCCTCCTCTCTTCCCCCTTCCCATCTCTCCCTCCTCTCTTCCCCCTCTCTCATCTCTTCCTCCCTTCCTCCTCTCTTCCCCCTTCTCTCCATCTCCTCTCTTCCCCCCTTCTCTCTCCTCTCTCCCTCCCCTCTCCCACCTCTGTCTCCCACTACCGTCTGCCCAGACTAAACAATTAATGAGCCATCATCTCTCCTTAAGGAGCTATTCAGTTAAAGGTCAGGGCCTGTCACTATGTTATTGCTGTGACGTTGAAACCTTTAGGTGACTTTAAGGGTGTGTCAGCAGTGACGGGGCACAGAGAGAGAAGCTAAGTCACCTTCACAGACCCGACAGTCAAGAGAGAATACACAGGCAGGAAGTGATGAAGTCAGAATTTACATTCTAAGAACTGATGGCAGCTATGGGATCTCATGGATATCTGTACCAGAGGACCAAATACAGGGTGCTGTAATTACACCATGTCATTCTGCTCTAGTCACGTACTCATTCTGTAATTACACCATGTCATTCTGCTCTAGTCACGTACTCACTCTGTTATTACACCATGTCATTCTGCTCTAGTCACGTACTCATTCTGTAATTACACCATGTCATTCTGCTCTAGTCACGTACTCATTCTGGAATTACACCATGTCATTCTGCTCTAGTCACGTACTCATTCTGGAATTACACGATGTGATTCTGCTCTAGTCACGTACTCATTCTGTAATTACACTATGTCATTCTGCTCTAGTCACGTACTCATTCTGGAATTACACGATGTCATTCTGCTCTAGTCACGTACTCATTCTGGAATTACACCAAATCAACCAAGACCTCGGAAAAAAAATTGTAGACCACTACAAGTCTGGTTCATCCTTGGGAGCAATTTCCAAACGCCTGAAGGTCCCATGTTCATCTGTACAAACAATAATACGCAAGTATAAACACCATGAGACCACGCAGCCGTCATACCGCTCAGGAAGGAGACTCGTTCTGTCTCCTAGAGATGAACGTACTTTGGTGCGAAAAGTGCAAATCAATCCCAGAACAACAAAGGACCTTGTGAAGATGCTGGAGGAAACAGGTACAAAAGTATCTATATCCACAGTAAAACGAGTCCTATATCGACATAACCTGAAAGGCTGCTCAGCAAGGAAGAAGCCACTGCTACAAAACCACCATGAAAAAAACCAGACTACGGTTTGCAACTGCACATGGGGACAAAGATTGTACTTTTCGGAGAAATGTCCTCTGATCTGATGAAACAAAAATAGAACTGTTTGGCCATAACAACCATTGTTATGTTTGGAGGAAAAAGGGGGAGGCTTGCAAGCCGAAGAACACCATCCCAACCGTGAAGCACGGGGGTGGCAGCATCATGTTGTGGGTGTGCTTTGCTGCAAGAGGGACTGGTTCACATCACAAAATAGATGGCATTATGAGGAAGGAAAATCATGAGGATATATTGAAGCAACATCCCAAGACATCAGTCAGAGAAGTTAAAGCTTGGTCGGAAATGGGTCTTCCAAATGGACAATGACCCCAAGTCTACTTCCAAAGTTGTGGCAAAATGCCTTAAGGACCACAAAGTCAAGGTATTGGAGTGGCCATCACAAAGCCCTGACCTCAATCCTATAGAACATCCGGGATGTGTTGAAAGAAATAAAAGCTGAAATAAATCATTCTCTCTACTATTATTCTGACTGTGATCCTAACTGACCTAAAACAGGGAATATTTACTAGGATTAAATGTCAGGAATTGTGAAAACCTGAGTGTAAATGTATTTGGTTAAGGTGTATGTAAACTTCCGACTTCAACTGTATATACTTTCACTGTCTGCAGCTACCCAGACCGGTCTGATCAGCCTCGTAGGTTAGTCCTGCTTACACCTGTGAACATCTGTGTGGGTGCAGCAATGGAATGTAACATCCAATCAGCCTCAAGTGTGGTGCTGTAGGTCCACCCCCCGCCCCACACACAAAGGGTTGTGGGGTCCAGAAACCCCTAGCCCCTTGTCTCTTAGACACTTGTGGAGATCTGAGAGACTTAGACAGGTGTAAGCAATACAGACACAATTCTACCAAGCCTATCAGAGAGCAAGGTGGAGCGCTCACAATATCAGCACTCATCATTCCCTCTCAGATCTCCACAAGTGTCTAGACTCTAGCCAGCTAGGGGTTGTTTCTGGACAGACTATGAAAAAATGTATAGCTCTCAAATACTTGCTCCCTCTGTCTTCAATTGCATTTCCTTGTTTCTCTCTCTCCTTGTCTCTTTCTCAAAACCCATTGGATGAGAAGGTCAGAGGTCCCTCCCCTCTGGCTCCCTCTCAAAGCCAATTGGGGGGAGAGGAGGGAAGGTTCCTGGCCTGCTCGCTGGCTGGCTGGCTGACTGACTGGCTGATTGGCTGACTGGCTGGCTGACTGGCTGACTCGCTGATTGGCTGGCTGGCTGACTGGCTGGCTGGCTAGCTGGTTTGCTGGCTGGCTGGCTGATTGGCTGGCTGGCTGGCTGATTGACTGGTTGGCTGGCTGGCTGACTGGCTGATTGGCTGGCTGGCTGGCAGGCTGGCTGGATGGCTGGCAGGCTGGCTGACTGGCTGGCTGACTGGCTGGCTGGCTGGCTGGCTGGCTGGCTGGCTGGCTGACTGGCTGGCTGGCTGGCTGACTGGCTGGCTGACTGGCTGGCTGACTGGCTGAGTTCA
>NC_088221.1:51141979-51146979 GCF_036934945.1 Oncorhynchus masou masou | reverse complement strand
GAGAGAGAGAGATGGCTCTGAGTTTACGCCTTAACCTGAATCTACGCCTTCACTATGGTGAATCACTAAAACAATGCAGAAATAATACACTATGGAAAAAGAAGGAACATGACATCAGAAATCAGCTCCATGTAATTGAAGAATCCATAGAATATAACCACTTCTGGGAAAATTGGAAAACACTAAACAAACAACAACACAAAGAACTATCTATTCCAAATGGAGATGTATGGGTAAACCACTTCTCCAATCTTTTTGGCTCTATAACAAAGACTAAAGAGCAAAAACATATACATGATCAAATACAGATCTTAGAATCAACTATTAAAGACTACCAGAACCCACTGGATTCTCCAATTACATTGAATGAGTTACAGGACAAAATAAAAACCCTCCAACCCAAAAAGGCCTGTGGTGTTGATGGTATCCTCAATGAAATGATCAAATATACAGACAACAAATTCCAATTGGCTATACTAAAACTCTTTAACATCATCCTTAGCTCTGGCATCTTCCCCAATATTTGGAACCAAGGACTGATCACCCCAATCCACAAAAATGGAGACAAATTTGACCCCAATAACTACCGTGGAATATGTGTCAACAGTAACCTTGGGAAAATCCTCTGCATTATCATTAACAGCAGACTCGTACACTTCCTCAATGAAAACAATGTTATCGTACGACAGACCACGTATTCACCCGGCACACCCTAATTGACCACCAAACACACCAAGGCAAAGTCTTCTCATGCTTTGTTTATTTCAAAAAAGCCTTCGACTCAATTTGGCTGCTATAGAGGGTCTGCTATACAAACTGACGGAAAGTGGTGTTGGGGGTAAAACATAAGACATGATAAAATCCATGAACACAAACAACAAATGTGCAGTTAAAATTGGCAAAAAACACACACATTTCTTCCCACAGGGTCGTGGGGTTAGACAGGGATGCAGCTTAAGCCCCACCCTCTTCAACATATATATCAACGAACTGGCGCGGGCACTAGAAAAGTCTGCAGCACCCGGCCTCACCCTACTAGAATCTGAAGTCAAATGTCTGCTGTTTGCTGATGATCTGCTGCTTCTGTCACCAACCAAGGAGGGCCTACAGCAGCACCCAGATCTTCTGCACAGATTCTGCCAGACCTGGGCCCTGACAGTAAATCTCAGTAAGACAAAAATAATGGTCTTCCAAAAAAGGTCCAGTCGCCAGGACTACAAATACAAATTCCATCTAGACACTGTTGCCCTAGAGCACACAAAAAACTATACATACCTTGGCCTAAACATCAGCACCACAGGTAACTTCCTCAAAGCTGTGAACGATCTGAGAGACAAGGCAAGAAGGGCATTCTATACCATCAAAAGGAACATAAAATTGCCTTTTATGGTTGTGAGGTCTAGGGTATGCTCACCAACCAAGATTTCACAAAATGGGACAAACAACAAATTACAAAAATATCCTCAGTGTACAACATAGAACACCAAATAATGCAGAGCAGAATTAGGCCGATACCCGCTAACTATCAAAATCCAGAAAAGAGACGTTAAATTCTATAACCACCTAAAAGGAAGTGATTCCCAAACCTTCCCAAACCAAAGCCATCACCTACAGAGAGATGAACCTGGAGAAGAGTCCCCTAAGCAAGCTGGTCCTGGGGCTCTGTTCACAAACACACCCTACAGAGACCCATGACAGCAGCACAATTAGACCCAATCAAATCACGAGGAAACAAAAAAGATAATTACTTGACACATTGGAAAGAATTAACAAAAAAACAGAGCAAACTAGAATGCTATTTGGTCCTAAACAGAGAGTACACAGCGGCAGAATACCTGACCACTGTGACTGACCCAAACATAAGGAAAGCTTTGACTATGTACAGACTCAGTGAGCATAGCCTTGCTATTGAGAAAGGCCGCCGTAGGCAGACATGGCTCTCAAGAGAAGACAGGCTATGTGCTCACTATGTGCTAAACTGAGCTGCACTTCCTAACCTCCTGCCCAATGTATGACCATATTAGAGAGACAAATTTCCCTCAGATTACACAGATCCACAAAAAAAATGGAAAACAAATCCACAGTGTGGAATCACAGAAGCAAGATTTGTGACCTGTTGCCACAAGAAAAGGGCAACCAGTGAAGAACAAACACCATTGTAAATACAACCAATATTTATGCTTATTTATTTTCCCTTGTGTACTTTAACCATGTGTACATTGTTAAAACACTGTATATATATAATATGACATTTGTATTGTCTTTTTTGTTTTGAAACTTCTGTATGTGTAATGTTTACTGTTCATTTTTATTGTTTATTTCACTTTTGTATATTATCTACCTCACTTGCTTTGGCAATGTTAACACATGTTTCCCATGCCAATAAAGCCCCTTGAATTGAATTGAATTGAGAGAGAGAGAGAGAGAGAGAGAGAGAGAGAGAGAGAGAGAGAGAGAGAGAGAGAGACGATAGCATCTTAGCTAAACAGCCCTTCTCCTTTCATGTGATGTGGGGCGAAACAAATCACCTCTAATCCCCGTTGCAACTATAAATAGACCCAATTACAGCTAGCGAGTGGTAGAGTGAAGAGAGGGACAGGGTCAGGGACAGGAACAGGGACAGGGTCAGGGTAGGGGACAGGAACAGGGTCAAGGACAGGGACAGGGTCAGGGTCAGGGTCAGGGTCAGGGACAGGGTCAGGGACAGGGACAGGGACAGGGACAGGGTCAAGGACAGGGACAGGGACAGGGTCAGGGACAGGGACAGGGACATGGACAGGGTCAAGGACAGGGACAGGGACAGGGTCAAGAACAACATAGCTGTTCTTACCAGTGATCTGGCACCCGTAGAGTTCAAAGCGCAGGGCGATGCCTGTCTTCCAGGCCTGGGGTCTGATGCGTACGAAGCGGGCCAGAACAGGCTGGGGGATCCGGTTCAGAACCACCTCAGTAGAGTCTGTGTTGGCATTGAAAATCTGGAGAGAAAGAGACAGAAACAGAAACAGAAACAGAGAGAGAGAGAGAGAGAGAGAGAGAGGCAGAGAAAGGAGAGAGAGAGAAAGAGACAGAGAGAGAGAGAGAGAGAGAGAGAGAGAGAGAGAGAGAGAGAGAGAGAGAGAGAGAGAGAGAGAGAGAGAGACAGAGAGAGACAGAGAGAGAGAGAGAGAGAGAGAGAGAGAGAGAGAGAGAGAGAGAGAGAGAGAGAGAGAGAGAGAGAGAGAGAGAGAGACAGAGAGAGAGAGAGAGAGAGAGAGAGAGACAGAGAGAGAGAGAGAGAGACAGAGAGAGAGAGAGACAGAGACAGAGAGAGACAGAGAGAGAGAGAGAGAGAGACAGAGACAGAGACAGAGAGAGACAGAGAGAGGGTTAGAGACATATGTGTGTATTTTATAATCCTTTTTCACATGAATGAGAAAAGTGAACGAGAAAACACCCATTGTACTACAACTTCCTCCACAAACCAGCTCTACTACACAGCCCACACAGGGCTTTATAGTCACTAAACAAATACACCAGCTCACACTGTGATAAAAAACCCTGGAAACAGTTTAATCGTCTAACCACAGAGGCCGAGCGGATAGGAAGAGTGAAAGTGCGAATCAGGCCTGAGATCCCCGTGTTGTTTAATACAGGACATTGCTGCTGGTGATTCCCTGATCCACCTCTACGCAGACGACACCATTCTGTATACTTCTGGCCCCTCTTTGGACACTGTGTTAACTAACCTCCAGACGAGCTTCAATGCCATACAACTCTCCTTCCGTGGCCTCCAACTGCTCTTAAACGCAAGTAAACCTAAATGCATGTTCTTCAACCGATCGCTTCCCTATCAACAAGTTCCTCTGTCCTGGCGTTTCTGACCTGCACTTTCCTGCTCTTAGAAAGTGTCCACAACATTAGAGCCAGTGAATCTCTGGGTGCTGGACCGAGACCTGATGACAAGCTCGGATATCATATATCAGACAGAACTAGAATTTGTCAGAGGGGCGGGCCAATGGGGGGGGGTGTCCTGCTTCATTGCACACAGAGAAAAGCAAGAGGACCCTCCCAAGAATGACGCCCCCTAGAATGGCCCTCCCTAAAATCACCCTCCCTAAAATCACCCTCCCTACAATGACCCTCCCTACATTGACCCTCCCTACAATGACCCTCCCTAGAATGACCCTCCCAAGAATGACGCCCCCTAGAATGGCCCTCCCTAAAATCACCCTCCCAAAAATGACCCTCCCTACAATGACCCTCCCTACAATGACCCTCCCTACAATGACCCTCCCTACAATGACCCTCCCTACAATGACCCTCCCTACAATGACCCTCCCTAGAATGACCCTCCCTACATTGACCCTCCCTACAATGACCCTCCATGGGAATGACCCCCCTAGAATAACACTCCATAGAATGACCCCCCTAGAATAACACTCCATGAATGAATGACACTCCCTACAATGACATTCCCTACAATGACTTCCCTAGAATGACCCTCCCTAGAATGACCTCCCTACAATGACCCTCCCTACAATGACCCCCCTAGAATAACACTCCCTGGAATGACTCTCCCTACAATGACCCTCCCTACAATGACCCCCCTAGAATAACACTCCATAGAATGACCTCCCTAGAATGACATTCCCTAGAATGACTCTCCCTACAATGACTCTCCCTACAATGACATTCCCTCCCATTCCCTAGAATGACCCTCCCTACAATGACATTCCCTACAATGACCCTCCCTACAATGACATTCCCTACAATGACATTCCCTACAATGACCCTCCCTAGAATGACATTCCCTACAATGACCCTCCCTACAATGACCCTCCCTACAATGACCCTCCCTACAATGACCCTCCCTACAATGACCCTCCCTAGAATGACCCTCCCTAGAATGACATTCCCTACAATGACCCTCCCTAGAATGACCCTCCCTAGAATGACCCTCCCTACAATGACCCTCCCTACAATGACCCTCCCTACAATGACATTCCCTACAATGACATTCC
>NC_088221.1:51096979-51136979 GCF_036934945.1 Oncorhynchus masou masou | reverse complement strand
ATCGCTCTTCTGCTTAAGTAAAAATACTTGGCTCCTGTAAATGGTAGGGCCTGTGTGTGTGTTACCTTCACAATGAGCAAGAGAGATAGCCTAAGCCTACCGTTGATATGTCCTTATAGGACTGAATCATTTGAATATTTTGATAAACACGTCAAGAATATTTCAAGGACAGCTTTTTTCCATCTTCATAACATTGTAAAAAAAATTACAAACTTTTTGTCCAAAAAAGACACAGAAAATGTATCCATGCTTTTGTCACTTCTAGGTTAGACTACTGCAATGCTCTTTACTCCAGTGCTAGCCTCCCTACACTGGCTTCCTGTCAAGGCAAGGGCTGATTTCAAGGTTTTACTGCTAACCTACAAACTGACGTGATCTTCCTGTCCTGTTTGTCGCCCCCTCTGGCTCATGCGGTGGAGGAGAACTTTGAGGGCTCTACTCGCACCTGTCTCGGGGTAGTAGGTTGCTGGTCTGTTGATAGTGGGGGTGGGGGGTGGGGGGGGGGGGGGGCTTTAGACAAATTGGGTGGGGTTAAATTCTGCCTAGTTGGCCCAGTCCGGGGGTATCATCGGATGGGGCCACAGTGTCCCCCGACCCCCCTGTCTCAGCCTCCAGTATCTATGCTGCAATAGTCTATGTGATGGGGGGCTAGGGTCAGTTTGTTATATCTGGTGTAATTCTCCTGTCTTATCTGGTGTCCTGTGTGAACTCCCTCCCCTCTCGGAGGACCCGAGCCCTAAAATCATGCTTCAGGACGACCTGGCCTGATGACTCCTTGCTGTCCCCAGTCCACCTGGTCGTGCTGCTGCTCCAGTTTCAACTGTTCTGCCTGCGGCTATGGAACCCTGACCTGTTCACCGGACGTGCTACCTGTCCCAGGCCTGCTGTTTTCGACTCTCTCTACTGCACCTGCTGTCTCAAACTCTGAATGATCGGCTATGAAAAGCCAACTGACATTTACTCCTGAGGTGCTGACCTGTTGCACCCTCTATAACCACTGTGATTATTATTTGACCCTGCTGGTCACCTATAAACATTTGAACATCTTGGCCATGTTCTGTTATAATCTCCACCCGGCACAGCCAGAAGAGGACTGGCCACCCCTCAGAGCCTGGTTCCTCTCTAGGTTTCTTCCTAGGTTCAGGCCTTTCTAGGGAGTTTTTCCTAGCCACTGTGCTTCTACACCTGCATTGCTTGCTGTTTGGGGTTTTAGGCTGGGTTTCTGTACAGTACATTGAGATATCAGCTGATGTACGAAGGGCTATATAAATACATTTGATTTGATGTTTTCACAGCTTCCTACATCTTCTAAATCCAGTCAATCGATCAAACTTAAACTCAAAGGCTCGCATGTCTATTCCCTTTGGTTTACTGTACCCTTCACCTGTAAATGTGTTTCCTTCAAAGACACAGTGTCCTAACCCAATTTAAACAACTTCTCCAACACAAAGACACAGTGTCCTAACCCAATTTAAACAACTTCTCCAACACAAAGACACAGTGTCCTAACCCAATTTATTAAACAACTTCTCCAACACAAAGACACAGTGTCCGAACCCAATTTAAACAACTTCTCCAACACAAAGACACAGTGTCCTAACCCAATTTATTAAACAACTTCTCCAACACAAAGACACAGTGTCCAGAACCCAATTTAAACAACTTCTCCAACAAAAAGACACAGTGTCCGAACCCAATTTAAACAACTTCTCCAACACAAAGACACAGTGTCCTAACCCAATTTAAACAACTTCTCCAACAAAAAGACACAGTGTCCGAACCCAATTTAAACAACTTCTCCAACTCAATGACACAGTGTCCGAACCCAATTAAAACAACTTCTCCAACACAAAGACACAGTGTCCTAACCCAATTTAAACAACTTATCCAACAAAAAGACAGTGTCCGAACCCAATTTAAACAACTTCTCCAACACAAAGACACAGTGTCCTAACCCAATTTATTAAACAACTTCTCCAACAAAAAGACACAGTGTCCTAAACAAATTTAAACAACTTCTCCAACTCAACGACACAGTGTCCTAACCCAATTTAATCAACCTCTCAAACTCAAAAGCACCAAATCAACCTCTCAAACACAAAGACACCAAATCAACCTCTCAAACTCAGACACCAAATCAACCTCTCAAACTCAAAGGCACAAAATCAACCTCTCAAACTCAAAGGCACCAAATCAACTTCTCAAACTCAGACACCAAATCAACCTCTCAAACTCAGACACCAAATCAACTTCTCAAACTCAGACACCAAATCAACCTCTCAAACTCAGACACCAAATCAATCTCTCAAACTCAGACACAAAATCAACCTCTCAACTCAAACACCAAATCCACCTCTCAAACTCAGACACCAAATCAATCTCTCAAACTCAGACACAAAATCAACCTCTCAACTCAAAAACACAAAATCAACCGCTCAAACTCAGACACCAAATCAACCTCTCAAACTCAGACACCAAATCCACCTCTCAAACTCAGACACCAAATCCACCTCTCAAACTCAGACACCAAATCAACCTCTCAAACTCAGACACCAAATCCACCTCTCAAACGCAGACACCAAATCAACCTCTCAAACTCAGACATCAAACCAAACCAAACCAAACCAAATATAACTATAAATAATATTTATAAATATAACTCCAGTAGCCTGTAAAGCCGTAACCAACCCCATCACCTCTAACGCCATCTTTTTTTGGTTAGTTGAAATAACCTCCTAATTAGAGCCCTTGGTACGCCTTCAGAGGCCACAGAAACAGCTTCCAGAGAGTTTACACCTTGTTACACAAACTGTAAAAGACAGGATCCACAGCTACGTGATAAGAGGACAGAAAAGAGAAGAAGAACTGAGACCAGGACCACTACTACATAGATACAACAGAAGAAGAACTGAGACCAGGACCACTACTACATAGATACAACAGAAGAAGAACTGAGACCAGGACCACTACTACATAGATACAAGGGGGAAGGAGACAGAAGAAGAACTGAGACCAGGACCACTACTACACAGATACAACAGAAGAAGAACTGAGACCAGGACCACTACTACATAGATACAACAGAAGAAGAACTGAGACCAGGACCACTACTACACAGATACAACAGAAGAAGAACTGAGACCAGGACCACTACTACATAGATACAACAGAAGAAGAACTGAGACCAGGACCACTACTACATAGATACAACAGAAGAAGAACTGAGACCAGGACCACTACTACACAGATACAACAGAAGAAGAACTGAGACCAGGACCACTACTACATAGATACAACAGAAGAAGAACTGAGACCAGGACCACTACTACATAGATACAACAGAAGAAGAACTGAGACCAGGACCACTACTACATAGATACAACAGAAGAAGAACTGAGACCAGGACCACTGGAGTGAACATAGATACAACAGAAGAAGAACTGAGACCAGGACCACTACTACACAGATACAACAGAAGAAGAACTGAGACCAGGATACCTGGAGTGATGGACTACATAGATACAACAGAAGAAGAACTGAGACCAGGACCACTACTACACAGATACAACAGAAGAAGAACTGAGACCAGGACCACTACTACACAGATACAACAGAAGAAGAACTGAGACCAGGACCACTACTACACAGATACAACAGAAGAAGAACTGAGACCAGGACCACTACTACACAGATACAACAGAAGAAGAACTGAGACCAGGACCACTACTACACAGATACAACAGAAGAAGAACTGAGACCAGGACCACTACTACATAGATACAACAGAAGAAGAACTGAGACCAGGACCACTACTACACAGATACAACAGAAGAAGAACTGAGACCAGGACCACTACTACACAGATACAACAGAAGAAGAACTGAGACCAGGACCACTACTACACAGATACAACAGAAGAAGAACTGAGACCAGGACCACTACTACATAGATACAACAGAAGAAGAACTGAGACCAGGACCACTACTACACAGATACAACAGAAGAAGACTGAGACCAGGACCACTACTACACAGATACAACAGAAGAAGAACTGAGACCAGGACCACTACTACACAGATACAACAGAAGAAGAACTGAGACCAGGACCACTACTACATAGATACAACAGAAGAAGAACTGAGACCAGGACCACTACTACATAGATACAACAGAAGAAGAACTGAGACCAGGACCACTACTACACAGATACAACAGATCCATCCAAGTATGCTCAGTGTAGAAGCCTGAGAGGCCTGTGGTCCGATAGGACAGTGAGTGATTACCCTAAGGTCTCTGGGTAATGTAGTAATCACAGGCAGAGAGGGAGTCCCAGGATAGCTGCTAGAACATTTTTCAGCCCTAATCGTCAGGCAAGAGTGGGAGGAGAGGAAAGAGAGGGGAGAAGGGAAGAGAGGTGAGAGGGGAGGGGAGAGGGGGAGAGGGAGAGGGGAAGCGAGGGAAAGAGGGGGAGAGGGGAGAGGGAAGAGAGGGAAAGAGGGGGGGGAGAGGGGAAGAGAGGGGAGAGGGGGAGGGGGAGAGGGGAAGAGGGGGAGAGGGAAGAGAGGGAAAGAGGGGGAGAGGGGAAGAGAGGGAGAGGGGGAGGGGGAGAGGGGAAGAGGGGGAGAGGGGAAGAGAGGGAAAGAGGGGGAGAGGGGAAGAGAGGGGGGGAGAGGGGGAGGGGGGAGAGGGGAAGAGGGGGAGAGGGGAAGAGAGGGAAAGAGGGGGGAGAGGGGAAGAGAGGGGAGAGGGGAAGAGAGGGAAAGAGGGGGGAGAGGGGAAGATACTGGAGTGATGGAGGTAGATATGTATAGGGGGAAGGAGACAGGGATACTGGAGTGATGGAGGTAGATATGTATAGGGGGAAGGAGACAGGGATACTGGAGTGATGGAGGTAGATATGTATAGGGGGAAGGAGACAGGGATACTGGAGTGATGGAGGTAGATATGTATAGGGGGAAGGAGACAGGGATACTGGAGTGATGGAGGTAGATATGTATAGGGGGAAGGAGACAGGGATACTGGAGTGATGGAGGTAGATATGTATAGGGGGAAGGTGACTATATACAGGGTCAGTACCATATTAACAATGTACAGGGATACTGGAGTGATGGAAGTATACAGAATGGTGTCGTCTGCGTAGAGGTGGATCAGGGAATCGCCGGCATCAAGAGCAACATCATTGATATATACAGAGAAAAGAGTCGGCCCGAGAATTGAACCCTGTGGTACCCCCATAGAGACTACCAGAGTACCGGACAACATGCCCTCCGATTTGACACACTGAACTCTGTCTGCAAAGTAGTTGGTGAACCAGGCAAGGCAGTCATTAGAAAAACCGAGGCTACTGAGTCTGCCGATAAGAATATGGTGATTGACAGGGTCAGAAAGCTTTGACCAGGTTGATGAAGACGGCTGCACTGGAGTGATGGAAGTAGATATGTGTAAGTAAGGTGACTAGACATCAGGATATATGATAAACAGATTAGCAGCAGCATATATAATGACTGAATGTGTGTGTGTGTGTGTGTGTCTGTGTGTCTGTGTGTCTGTGTGTGTGTGTGTGTGTGTGTGTGTGTGTGTGTGTGTGTGTGTGTGTGTGTGTGTGTGTGTGTGTGTGTGTGTGTGTGTGTGTGTGTGTGTGTGTGTCAGTGTAAATACAAAATAAAGGGAAAATATAGATATATAAGCACTAAATTTAGCCGTTTTGTTAGCTAAGCACTAAATTTAGCCGTTTTGTTAGCTAAGCACTAAATGCAGCCGTTTTGTTAGCTAGCAGTAAATTCAGCCATTTTGTTAGCTAAGCACTGAAGACATGTCTGTGTCCCAAATTGCACCATTCTGGTCAAAACTTTTAAAATATATAGGGAATAGCGTGCCAATGGGATGCATCCCATGACAGTTAAGACACCTACAGGTGCAGGAGGGCGATTTCATAGGAAGTAAGGTTTAGAACCTCTGAAGGTGTAGGGGCCATTACTAGTAGACACAAAATGGCTGCCCGGTTGACACAAAATGACTGCCCAGTTGACAGAAAATTACTCACAAAACTGTCGACTGAATCACACAAAAGTAGCTATTATTATGGCAACGCATGACTATTGTACAACCTCTTTTCAAAGAACAGTCAAACATGAGGCACATGTGGATGGCTGGATGGTCTGGCTGTGAGAGGGAGGAGATGAGTGACAAGAGAGAGATGGGAGACAGGAGAGAGATGGGAGAGGAGGGAGACAGGAGAGAGATGGGAGTGGAGGGAGACAGGAGAGAGATGAGAGAGGAGGGAGACAGGAGAGAGATGTGAGAGGAGGGAGACAGGAGAGTGATGGGAGAGGAGGGAGACAGGAGAGAGATGGGAGTGGAGGGAGACAGGAGAGAGATGGGAGTGGAGGGAGACAGGAGAGAGATGGGAGAGGAGGGAGACAGGAGAGAGATGGGAGTGGAGGGAGACAGGAGAGCGATGGGAGAGGAGGGAGACAGGAGAGAGATGGGAGAGGAGGGAGACAGGAGAGTGAGAGAAAGAGTGTAAACTGGCCTGCTCTGGAAGTGAGATGGGAGAGGAGGGAGACAGGAGAGAGATGGGAGAGGAGGGAGACAGGGGAGAGATGGGAGAGGAGGGAGACAGGAGAGAGATGGGAGTGAGATGGGAGAGGAGAGAGATGGGAGTGAGATGGGAGAGGAGAGAGACAGGAGAGAGAGAGAAAGAGAGTCGGAAGTGAGATGGGAGAGGAGGGAGACAGGAGAGAGATGGGAGAGGAGGGAGACAGGAGAGAGAAAGAGAGCAGGAAGTGAGATGGGAGAGGAGTGAGACAGGAGAGAGATGGGAGAGGAGGGAGACAGGAGAGAGAGAGAAAGAGAGTTGGAAGTGAGATGGGAGAGGAGGGAGACAGGAGAGAGATGGGAGAGGAGGGAGACAGGAGAGAGATGGGAGAGGAGGGAGACAGGAGAGAGATGGGAGAGGAGGGAGACAGGAGAGACCAGAACCAACCAGGAGAGGAGGGAGACAGGAGAGAGAGAGAAAGAGAGCAGGAAGTGAGATGGGTCGGGATATGGATCTCTCTGCTCTGTAACCAGTGAGGAGAGACACCCACTGTGGAACTCCTGGCTAGACCACATTGGGTTGGCTAACCTGTCACACACCAGAACGAATGGACACAGCTATTCCCCTGTTCCTCCTTCGCCTCCCCTCATTGGCATTCTGCCCGAGTGTGTTTCTGTGGAAGCTGAAGGCACCAGCGGGAGCATTCACGGCTCTGCACAGGACATTAGTCTTCCTCCTCTCCAGATAAAGATGTAGTCAGTAAGAGGGGGTTCTAGTTGTCTGTCCTCCAGACCTCCACAGCTGGGTATCTCCAAGCGGGCTGGGCTGGGAGGCTGTAGTGCTGGGCAGCTGAGGGAACAGCTTTGGTAGAGCCAGAGGCCAGCCAGCCAGCCAGCCTGTAAACTAGGCCTGCTCTGCTGGGGGATATCTGAGGATGTTGGTGAACTGAATCCTCATCCTGTCTGGTCTGTGTGAACCTGGAACCTGCTCTAGGATACTGGAGGAGGCCCAGTCAGCCAGCCAGCCAGCCAGCCAGCCAGCCAGCCAACCAGCCACCAGCCAGCCAACCAGCCAACCAGCCAGCCAACCAGCCAGCCAGCCAGCCAGCCAGCCAGCCAGCCAGCCAGCCAGCCAGCCAGCCAACCAGCCAGCCAGCCAGCCCGCCAGCCAGCCAACCAGCCAACAAGCCAGCCAACCAGCCACCAGCCAGCCAGCCAGCCAACCAGCCAGCCAACCAACCAGCCAACCAACCAGTCAGCCAGCCAGCCAGCCAACCAACCAGCCAGCCAGCCAGCCAGCCAGCCAACCAGCCTAGAGAGGCCCAATCATGCTGCTGTCACTCGCAGAGATGATTATGTGCTGAGTTACAGAAGGCCCCAGCCAGCCAGCCAACCAGCCAGCCAGCCAACCAGCCAACCAGCCAGCCAGCCAGCCAGCCAACCAGCCAACCAGCCAGCCAGCCAACCAGCCAGCCAGCCAGCCAGCCAGCCAGCTAGCCATGCTGTCACTCCCCTGGGTTGCTAGAGAAGCCATAGGAAGCTCCGACCATGTCACTGACTGCGATGACCTGTCCTGTTCTGGGTTATAGATTACAGAAGGGGGGAAGAGAAATTTAAAACGCCTCACGGGATGTTTTCCAACACACAAGAAAGTCAGAGCTCAGAGTCACAGCTAACGCAATAGAGACAAGAATTTCAATTATCAATTATCACCACGTGACTTCCTTGTTCTCTACTGTATAGTGAGTTAGTGTGTGTCTGAGGTGAAAACCAAAATGTAGAGAAAATGTAACTGAATCAGGGTGATGTTCTAGTGAACGGTATGTCTCCAATCAGAATAACATTAGTTTCCAGTCCTGTACAAGACAAACCGTCAGTCTTATTGGTCCAGTATCAACTACAGGACAGGTGTTGTGGTCAACGACTGCATCAACGAATACATCCCTTCCTACTCGCGTTCCAAGGAGTTCAAACACCGCTGTGAAAACACTGCACTCAGATTACAAGTAATCCTAATTAAGGCTGAACTAAACAGGAAGTGAATTGGACTGAACGCTATATTTTGGTCACAGTTATAAGCACACTCTCGCTAACACTGTCAAGGGAATAGGATGGCATTTGGGATACGGACAACGATGATGACAGGAGAGAGATCTGAGGGGAGTTGAAAACAGAAGTGATTTAAAAAAAAAAATCTCCCATTCCAGCAAATAAGGAACGAAGAGGATGGAAATCTTCTTTATTTATTACAGACATCCTCCTTTATGAGGAAGAACGAGGGAACCAATGACGAGTGAACAATATCTGTGTCTCTCTCTCTCTCTCTCTCTCTGTCTCTCTCTCTCTCTCTGTCTCTCTCTCTCTCTCTGTCTCTCTCTCTCTCTCTCTGTCTCTCTCTCTCTCTCTCTCTGTCTCTCTCTGTCTCTCTCTCTCTCCCCCCCTCTCTCTCTCTGTGTCTCTCTCTCTCTCACCCTCTCTCTGTCTCTCTCTCTCTCTCTCTCTTTCTCTCTCTCTCTGTCTCTCTCTGTCTCTCTCTCTCTCTGTCTCTCTCTCTCTCTCTGTCTCTCTCTCTCTCTCCCCCTCTCTCTCTGTGTGTCTCTCTCTCTCTCTCTGTCTCTCTCTCTCTCTCTCTCTCTCTCTTCTCTCTCTCTCTCTCTCTCTCTGTCTCTCTCTGTCTCTCTCTCTCTGTCTCTCTCTGTCTCTCTCTGTCTCTCTCTGTCTCTCCCCTCTCTCTCTCTCTGTGTGTCTCTCTCTCTCTCTCTCTCTCTCTCTCTCTCTCTCTCTCTCTGTCTCTCTCTCTTTCTCTCTCTCTCCTCTCTCCCTCTCTCTCTGCCTCTCTCCCTCTCTCCCTCTCTCTCTCTCTCTCTCTCTCTCCCTCTCTCTCTCTCTCTCTCTCTCGCTCTCCAATCTCTCTCTCCCTCTCTCTCTCTCTGGCTCAAATTCAATATGCTTTAATGGCATGAATGACAAGGTCCATGTTACCGAAGCAAAGTGATACACAATTATGAAAACAACAATGACGTAACACAACACTATATATACTAAAGTACGTGGACACCCCTTCAAAATTTGTGGATTTGTTTATTTCAGTCACACCCGTTGCTGACAGGTGTATAAAATCTGCATTCTCCATAGACAAACAATTGGTCCCTACTGTCTACATTATATCCAGGCCCTCTAACTTACAGGTCCACAGTCAGCCCCAAGCCTTGAACTGTACACCACCCAGCCGGTGGTGGTGGTGATGGTGGTGTTGATGGTGGTGGTGTGGTGGTGGTGGCGCTAGTGATGGTGGTGATGGTGATGGTGGTGGTGGTGGTGGTGGTGGGGATGGTGGTGATAGTGATGGTGGTGATGGTGATGGTGGTGGTGGTGGTGGTGGTGGGGATGGTGATGGTTCAAACTCAGACACCAAATCAACCTCTCAAACTCAGACACCAAATCAGCCTCTCAAACTCAGACACCAAATCAGCCTCTCAAACTCTCTTAACTTTTCCCGTCTGACTCTTTCTTTCTCACCATCATGAACAAAAAGGTGCTATCTAGAACCTAAAAGGTGCTATCTAGAACCTAAAAGGTTTATTTGGCTGTCTCCATTAGGTAGAGTCCCTTGAAGAACCCTTTTTTGGTCCAGGTAGCACCCCTTTACACAGAGGTTTCTACATAGAACCCAAAAGAGTTCTCTCTGGAACCAAAAAGGGTTCTCCTATGGCGACAGCAGAGGAACATTTTTGGAACCCATTTTTCTAAGAGTGTAGAGGCTTTTGTGGCAGTGGGGACACCCGGGAGACGTTTCTCCCTGTAGCGTGGGATCTGAAGGAAACGGAGAGCTTGTCAAGGCAGGAAATGGAGTATTTCACAGCCTGAGCTATCCCAGAGGCCTCCCTGTGTGTGATGGAGACACCATCTACAACCACAGGACAAGCACGTGTAACTACTAACGGGGGTGGAGGGGGCAGATGGGGGAGATAAAAATAGGATGGAAAAAGTAGCATGCAGGCTGTTCCCACAGTCAGCTAGGTGCAGGTGTGTGTGTGCAGATGCGTGTGGTGTGTGCAGGTGTGTGTGTGTGTGTGTGTGTGTGTGTGTGTGTGTGTGTGTGTGTGTGTGTGTGTGTGTGTGTGTGTGTGTGTGTGTGTAGGCCTGCCAGCACAGGTAACAGTGACAGCTCCCACAGTGGGATGATGAATGGCAGGCAAAGAGAAGAGCCTTTGTTCAGGTAACCTTGCCTCTGCCCCATAAGTCCCAGCATGTCTATGTGTAGAGATACTATAGATGCCAAAAGTCCTTGTCTCCTACCTTATGGTTATTGCCATGTGTGTGTGTGTGTGTGTGTGTGTGTGTGTGTGTGTGTGTGTGTGTGTGTGTGTGTGTGTGTGTGTGTGTGTGTGTGTGTGACTGTGTGTGTGTGTATAAAGGACGTCACACTGCTTGCTTAGCAAGTACCACTTCCTCCCGTATCTTCCTGCTGGTTCGGCTGACACCGAGGCTGACACCAAGGCTGACACTGAGGCTGACACCGAGAATGACACTGAGGCTGACACCGAGAATGACACTGAGGCTGACACCGAGAATGACACTGAGGCTGACACCGAGGCTGACACTGAGGCTGACACCGAGAATGACACTGAGGCTGACACCGAGAATGACACTGAGGCTGACACCGAGAATGACACTGAGGCTGACACCGAGAATGACACTGAGGCTGACACCGAGAATGACACTGAGGCTGACACTGAGGCTGACACCGAGAATGACACTGAGGCTGACACCGAGGCTGACACTGAGGCTGACACCGAGAATGACACTGAGTCTGACACCGAGGCTGACACTGAGGCTGACACTGAGGCCGACACCGAGAGTGACACCGAGGCTGACACCGAAGCTGACACCGAAGCTCAAATCCAGGACCTCTGCCTGACTAGCACGTGTGACCGCATGTCTTACCAGTCGGTGACACTTGAAAAGCTATTCACTGGCAGGACCCTTCAGGAGAAAGGTTCACACATTCCCACGTGCTGCACGAGTCCTACCTTGTGGTTCTTGCCGTATCGGTAGACCATCCAGTCCTCTCCGTTGGTGCTGACCTCCAGCTTAAAGGTGGTGACATAGTAGGACTTCTGGGTCTCCTTGGACACCGCTCCCTGGGTAGAGATACCCGTCAACACCTTCAGGACATGGAGATCCACCTGGGGGAGGGAGAAATATATATATATATTAGAGAGAGAGAGAGAGAGAGAGAGAGAGAGAGAGAGAGAGAGAGAGAGAGAGAGAGAGAGGAGGAGGGAGAGATAGTGAGAGAGAGAACATAATCAAGATCATTTGAACAACTATGATCATTTGAGTCCATCAGTCTAGATCTGAGATTGCTCTCCTCCTCCTCTCTCTCTCTCTCTCTCACTAACTCTCTCTCTCTCTCTCTCCATCTACCTCTCTCTCCTCTCCATTTCTCTCCATCTCCTCCCTCTCACTCCTACATCTATATCTCTCTCCTACATCTATCTCTCTCTCCTCCCCTATCTCCTACATCTCTCTCTCCCCTCCATCTCTCTCTCCTCCCTCTCTTTCCTCCATCTATCTATCTATCTCTCCTCTTTCCCTCTCCTCTCCTCTTTCCTCCCTCTCCCTCCTCCATCTATCTATCTATATATCTCTCCTCTCTCCCTCTCCTCTCCTCTTTCCTCCCTCTCTCCTGCAGCGATCGATAGTAATGACTCTGGTGCTCATTCTAATTTCCCTTCATGATGATCACCTTCCTATTTCATCTCCATTCTGCTCTGCTACGTGGCTGGACTAGGAACACTACCAGGGTCTATATCAGCCAGGAGACACACACACACGCACAAACGCACGCACACACACAAACACACACACACGCACGCACGCACGCATGCACACAAACACACACACACGCACACACACCAGAAGTTTAATCTGCAACTCTCTCAGACTCCCAGGCCCAGTCCTCTGGGAGCAGCTCTCTGAATCCCTGATCCCCAGCTGCATCCTCAATGGAGCCCTAATCCCTATATAGTGCACCGGATAGTATGATGGAGAGTGTGATAGAATGTGATAGAGTGTGATATAGTGTGATAGTGTGATAGAGTGTGATATAGTGTGATATAGTGTGATACAGTGTGATAGTGTGATAGAGTGTGATATAGTGTGATATAGTGTGATACAGTGTGATAGTGTGATAGAGTGTGATATAGTGTGATAGAGTGTGATAGAGTGTGATATAGTGTGATAGAGTGTGATATAGTGTGATATAGTGTGATATAGTATGATATGGTGTGATAGATTGTGATATGGTGTGGTAGAGTGTGATAGAGTGTGATATAGTGTGATAGAGTGTGATATAGTGTGATATAGTGTGATACAGTGTGATAGTGTGATAGAGTGTGATAGAGTGTGATATAGTGTGATATAGTGTGGTAGAGTGTGACATAGTGTGATAGAGTGTGATGTATTGTGGTAGTGTGTGATATAGTGTGATATAGTGTGATAGTGTGATATAGTGTGATAGAGTGTGAAATAGTGTGATAGTGTGATATAGTGTGATAGAGTGATAGAGTGTGATAGAGTGTGATATAGTGTGATAGAGTGATAGAGTGTGATAGAGTGTGATATAGTGTGATATAGTGTGATATAGTGTGATAGTGTGATATAGTGTGATATAGTGTGATATAGTGTGATATAGTGTGATATAGTGTGATATAGTATGATATAGTGTGATAGAGTGTGATAGAGTGTGATAGAGTGTGATATAGTGTGATATAGTGTGATATAGTGTGATATAGTATGCTATAGTGTGATATTGTGATATAGTGTGATATAGTGTGATAGAGTAATAGAGTGTGATAGAGTGTGATATAGTATGATAGAGTGTGATATAGTGTGATATAGTGTGATATAGTGTGATATAGAGTGATAGAGTGTGATATAGTGTGATAGAGTGTGATATAGTGTGATATAGTGTGATATAGTGTGATATAGTATGATAGAGTGTGATAGAGTGTGATAGAGTGTGATATAGTGTGATATAGTGTGATATAGTGTGATATAGTGTGATATTGTGATAGAGTGTGATATAGTGTGATAGAGTGTGTTATAGTGTGGTAGAGTGTGATATAGTGTGATAGAGTGTGATATAGTGTGATATAAAATGATAGAGTGTGATAGAGTGATAGAGTGTGATAGAGTGTGATATTGGGTGATATAGTGTGATATAGTGTGATATGGTGTGATATAGTATGATAGAGTGTGATAGAGTGATAGAGTGTGATAGAGTGTGATATAGTGTGATATAGTGTGGTAGAGTGTGATAGAGTGTGATAGAGTGTGATATAGTGTGATATAGTATGATAGAGTGTGATAGAGTGATAGAGTGTGATAGAGTGTGATATATTGTGATAGAGTGTGATAGAGTGTGATATAGTATGATAGAGTGTGATATAGTGTGATAGAGTGTTATAGAGTGTGATATAGTGTGATATAGCGTGATATAGTGTGATAGAGTGTTATAGAGTGTGATATAGTGTGATATAGTGTGATATAGTGTGATATAGTATGATAGAGTGTGATAGAGTGATAGAGTGTGATAGAGTGTGATATAGTGTGATATAGTGTGGTAGAGTGTGATAGAGTGTGATAGAGTTTGATAGAGTGTGATATAGTGTGATATAGTATGATAGAGTGTGATAGAGTGATAGAGTGTGATAGAGTGTGATATATTGTGATAGAGTGTGATAGAGTGTGATAGAGTGTGATATAGTATGATAGAGTGTGATAGAGTGTGATAGAGTGTGATATAGGGTGATATAGTGTGATATAGTGTGATAGAGTGTTATATAGTGTGATATAGTGTGATATAGTGTGATATAGTATGATAGAGTGTGATAGAGCGATAGAGTGTGATAGAGTGTGATATAGTGTGATATAGTGTGGTAGAGTGTGATAGAGTGTGATAGAGTGTGATATAGTATGATAGAGTGTGATAGAGTGATAGAGTGTGATATATTGTGATAGTGTGATATAGTGTGATATAGTGTGATATAGTGTGATATAGTGTGGTAGATTGTGATAGAGTGTGATATCGTGTGATATAGTATGATATAGTATGATATAGAGTGATAGAGTGTGATAGAGTGTGATATAGTGTGATAGAGTGTGATATAGTGTGGTAGAGTGTGATAGAGTGTGGTAGAGTGTGATATAGTATGATAGAGTGTGATAGAGTGATAGAGTGTGATAGAGTGTGATATTTTGTGATAGAGTGTGATATAGTATGATAGAGTGTGATACAGTGTGATATAGTGTGGTAGAGTGTGATAGAGTGTGATAGAGTGTGATATCGTGTGATATAGTGTGATATCGTGTGATATAGTATGATAGAGTGTGATAGTGTGATAGAGTGTGATATAGTGTGATAGTGTGATATAGTGTGGTAGAGTGTGATAGAGTGTGATATAGTGTGATATAGTATGATAGAGTGTGATAGAGTGATAGAGTGTGATAGAGTGTGATATATTGTGATAGAGTGTGATAGAGTGTGATATAGTGTGATATAGTGTGATAGAGTGTTATAGAGTGTGATATAGTGTGATATAGTGTGATATAGTATGATAGAGTGATAGAGTGTGATAGAGTGTGATATAGTATGATAGAGTGTGATAGTGTGATAGAGTGTGATATAGTGTGATAGTGTGATATAGTGTGGTAGAGTGTGATAGAGTGTGATATAGTGTGATATAGTATGATAGAGTGTGATAGAGTGATAGAGTGTGATATAGTATGATAGAGTGTGATAGAGTGATAGAATGTGATAGAGTGTGATATATTGTGATAGAGTGTGATAGAGTGTGATATAGTATGATAGAGTGTGATAGAGTGTGATATAGTGTGATATAGTGTGATATAGTATGATAGAGTGTGATATAGTGTGATATAGTGTGGTAGAGTGTGATAGAGTGTGATATTGTGTGATATAGTGTGATATAGTGTGGTAGAGTGTGATATAGTGTGATAGAGTGTGATATAGTGTGGTAGAGTGTGATATAGTGTGATAGAGTGTGATATAGTGTGATATAGTATGATAGAGTGTGATAGAGTGATAGAGTGTGATAGAGTGTGATATATTGTGATAGAGTGTGATAGAGTGTGATATAGTGTGATATAGTGTGATATAGTGTGATAGAGTGTTATAGAGTGTGATATAGTGTGATATAGTATGATATAGTGTGATAGAGTGATAGAGTGTGATAGAGTGTGATATAGTGTGATATAGTGTGGTAGAGTGTGATAGAGTGTGATAGAGTGTGATATATTGTGATAGAGTGTGATAGAGTGTGATAGAGTGTGATATAGTATGATAGAGTGTGATAGAGTGTGATAGAGTGTGATATAGTGTGATATAGTGTGGTATAGTGTGATAGAGTGTTATAGAGTGTGATATAGTGTGATATAGTGTGATATAGTGTGATAGAGTGTTATAGAGTGTGATATAGTGTGATAGCGTGTGATAGAGTGTGATAGAGTGTGATAGAGTGTGATAGAGTGTGATATAGTGTGATATAGTGTGGTAGAGTGTGATAGAGTGTGATAGAGTGTGATATAGTGTGATATAGTATGATAGAGTGTGATAGAGTGATAGAGTGTGATAGAGTGTGATATATTGTGATAGAGTGTGATAGAGTGTGATATAGTATGATAGAGTGTGATAGAGTGTGATAGAGTGTGATATAGGGTGATATAGTGTGATAGAGTGTGATAGAGTGTGATATAGTGTGATATAGTGTGATATAGTGTGATATAGTATGATAGAGTGTGATAGAGTGATAGAGTGTGATAGAGTGTGATATAGTGTGATATAGTGTGGTAGAGTGTGATAGAGTGTGATATAGTAAGATAGAGTGTGATAGAGTGATAGAGTGTGATAGAGTGTGATATATTGTGATAGAGTGTGATAGAGTGTGATATAGTGTGATATAGTGTGATATAGTGTGGTAGATTGTGATAGAGTGTGATATCGTGTGATATAGTATGATATAGTATGATATAGAGTGATAGAGTGTGATAGAGTGTGATATAGTGTGATAGAGTGTGATATAGTGTGGTAGAGTGTGATAGAGTGTGGTAGAGTGTGATATAGTGTGATATAGTATGATAGAGTGTGATAGAGTGATAGAGTGTGATAGAGTGTGATATTTTGTGATAGAGTGTGATAGAGTGTGATATAGTATGATAGAGTGTGATAGAGTGTGATACAGTGTGATACAGTGTGATATAGTGTGATATAGTGTGATATAGTGTGATATAGTGTGATATATTATGATAGAGTGTGATAGAGTTTTATAGAGTGTGATATAGTGTGATAGACAAAGACATGAGGAAGTAGATGGCGGCACATTTTTTACATTTAAACTCGGACAAAACAGAGATGTTTGTTCTAGGTCCCAAGAAACAAATACATCTTCTGTTGAATCTGATAATTAATCTTGACGGTTGTACAGTCGTCTCAAATAAAACTGCGAAGGACCTCGGAGTTACTCTGGACCCTGATCTCTCTTTTGACAAACATCAAGACTGTTTCAAGGACAGGTTTTTTCCATCTACGTAACATTGCAAAAATCAGAAACTTTCTGTCCAAAGATGATGCAGAAAAATTAATCCATGCTTTTGTCACTAGAGTTGATTTCAAGGTTTTACTGCTAACCTACAAAGCATTACATGGGCTTGCTCCTACCTATCTCTCTGATTTGGTCCTGCCGTACATACCTACACGTACGCTACGGTCACAAGACGCAGGCCTCCTAATTGTCCCTAGAATTTCTAAGCAAACAGCTTGAGGCAGGGCTTTCTCCTATAGAGCTCCATTTTAAAGGAATGGTCTGCCTACCCATGTGAGAGTCGCAGACTCGGTCTCAACCTTTAAGTCTTTACTGAAGACTCATCTCTTCAGTGGGTCATATGATTGAGTGTAGTCTGGCCCAGGAGTGTGAAGGTGAACGGAAAGGCTCTGGAGCAACAAACCACCCTTGCTGTCTTTGTCTGGTCGGCCCCCCTCTCTCCTCTGGGATTCTCTACCTCTAACCCTATTACAGGGGCTGAGTCACTGGCTTACTGGTGCTCTTCCATGCCGTACCTAGGAGGGGTGCGTCACTTGAGTGGGTTGAGTCTCTGACATGATCTTCCTGTCCTGTTTGTCGCCCCCTCTGGCTCATGCGGTGGAGGAAATCTTCGAGGGCTATACTCGCCCTTGTCTCAGGGTAGTAGGTTGCTGGTCTGTTGATAGTGTTTTTGGGTGTGTGCTTTAGACAAAGTGGGTGGGGTAATATCCTGCCTGGTTGGCCCTGTCCGGGGGTATTGTCGTACGGGGCCACAGTGTCTCCCGATCCCCCTTGTCTCAGCCTCCAGTATCTATGAAGCAATAGTCAATAGTGCTGCTGCTCCAGTTTAAACTGTTCTGCCTGCGGCTATGGAACCCTGACCTGTTCACTGGAAGCGCTACCTTGTCCCAGGCCTGCTGTTTTAAACTCTCTCTCTCTACCGCACATGCTATTTCGAAGTCTGAATGCTCGGCTATGAAAAGCTAAGTGACATTTACTCCTTATGTACTGACCTGTTGCACCCTCTACAACCACTGTGACTTTTATTTGACCCTGTTGCTTGTCTCGAAGCGAGCATAGAAGGCATTTACTTTGTCTGGTAGGCTAATGTATTTGGCAGCTCGCGGCTGGGTTTCCCTTTATAATCTGTTATAGTTTGCGAGCCTTGACACATCTGACGAGCGTCAGAGAATGTGTAGTAGGATTCGTTCTTAATACTGCATTGATGCTTTGCCTGTTTGATGGCTTGTCGGAGGTCGTAGCTGGATTTCTTATAAGCATCCGGGTTAGAGACCCGCTCCTTGAAAGCTACTAGCCTTTAGCTCAGTGTGGATGTTACCTGTAATCCATGGCTTCTGGTTGGGATATGTACGTACGGTCACTGTGGGGACGACATCGTCGATACACTTATTAATGAAGCCGTGACTGATGTGATAAACACCTCAATGTTATCGGATGAATCGCAGAATAAATACCAGTCTGTCGAAGGTCCGGTAGCTTTAGTCTCCGCTTCATTAGACCACTTCCTGTTTGAGTTTTTGCTTGTAAACTGGAATCAGGAGGATACAGTTATGGTCAGATTTGTCTAAATGAGGGTGAGAGAGAGAGAGCTTTGTACGCGTCTCTGTGTGGAGTAAAGGTGGACTACAGTTTAGTCACCTGTAGTTGCACAGGTAACATGCTGATAAAAGAAAACAAGGTAAAAACGGCATTTCAGTTTCCGTTAAAATCACCGTCCACGAGAAGCACCGGTGTGGTAAACAGACAGCTATGAAAATATAGATGGAAAACTCTCTTGTTATATAGTACGGTTTACAGCTTATTCTAACTCAGGTGATCAAAAACATGAGACTTCCTTAATAATATTAGAGATGGCAGTCGTTAACAGAGATACACACCCTCTCATCTTACCCGAGGCTACTGACTGATTTTACCCGAGGCTATCGACTGATCTTACCCGAGGCTACCGACTGATCTTACCCGAGGCTACCAACTGATGTTACCCGAGGCTACCGACTGATCTTACCCGAGGCTATCGACTGATCTTACCCGAGGCTATCGACTGATCTTACCCGAGGCTACCGACTGATCTTACCCGAGGCTACCAACTGATTTTACCCGAGGCTACTGACTGATCTTACCCGAGGCTACCGACTGATTCGACCCGAGGCTACCGGCTGATCTTACTCGAGGCTACCGACTGATGTTACCCAAGGCTACCGACTGATCTTACCCGAGGCTATCGACTGATCTTACCCGAGGCTATCGACTGATCTTACCCGAGGCTACCGACTGATCTTACCCGAGGCTACCGACTGATGTTACCCGAGGCTACCGACTGATCTTACACGAGGCTATCGACTGATCTTACCCGAGGCTATCGACTGATCTTACCCGAGGCTACCGACTGATGTTACCCGAGGCTACCTGATCTTACACGACTGATCTTACCCGAGGCTTCTTACCCGAGGCTACTGACTGATCTTACCCGAGGCTACCGACTGATCTTACCCGAGGCTACCGACTGATCTTACCCGAGGCTACCGACTGATCTTACACGAGGCTACCGACTGATTGACTGATCTTACCCGAGGCTACCGACTGATCTTACCCGAGGCTACAGACTGATCTTACCCGAGGCTACAGACTGATCTTACCCGAGGCTACCGGCTGATCTTACCCGAGGCCACCAACTGATCTTACCCGAGGCTACCGACTGATCTTACCCGAGGCTACAGACTGATCTTACCCGAGGCTACAGACTGATCTTACCCGAGGCTACAGACTGATCTTACCCGAGGCTACAGACTGATCTTACCCGAGGCTACAGACTGATCTTACCCGAGGCTACAGACTGGTCTTGACGAAAGCCAGATGTATATTATCCGTGTGCTCGTTCAGCCACGCCGTCGTGTAACATAGAATATTACCGATTTTCTTTTTCAGACTCAGTTGATAGGATCGTCTCAAACGAAGCTCGTCCAGTTTGTTCTCTAGGGACTGTGTTCGCCATCAGAACGGAGAGTAGAAGCGGTGTATTTGCATTCCCTATGTTGTCTAGTTAGGATGGCGGCTCGTGTTCCTCTTTCGTACCAACTGAGGATAACTGTGTTGCGGGATACAAACTAAACAGGTAGTTTAGTTGCAGTTTGTTTTCAAGGAAAACACTTTTTCAGAAGAGTTCAAAACAACAAACTGACGTTCTACATTCAGAATGCGTCGCACTCTGATGATGCATTTGGAATGCAGCCGCTGACTCTCTGCTCGCCAACCCGGGGACGTCATACTAAACATAAGAGGCGAAAACTGCAGCATCTGTTATCAGTCAGAGAGACAGGTGTTCCCGTTCCCCCTCCACCCTTCCCTTCCATCCCAAATAGCACCCTATTCCCTACATTTGACCAGAGCACATAGAGACTATATACAGTAGGTCAATAAGGTGCAATTTGCAATACAGGCTGTGTCTCTGCCTAGACGCCAGCAGGGAGACAGGCAGGTAGACACTAAATCAATGTCTAGAGGACTGCTGCTAACTGTTGATTACCCGGGAAGGACCATCATCAATCAAGTGGCAGTTACTGTCAGAGTAGAGTAGAGTACAGTAGAGTAGAGGAGGAGAGGAGAGGAGAGGAGAGGAGACGGGAGGGGAGAGGAGAGGAGAAGGGAGGAGAGAGGAGAGGAGAGGAGAGGAGGGGAGGGGAGAGGGAGAGGAGAGGAGAGGAGAGGAGGGGAGAGGAGAGGAGAGGAGAGGAGAGGAGAGGAGAGGAGAGGAGGAGAGAGGAGAGGAGAGGAGAGGAAGGGAGAGGAGGGGAGAGGAGAGGAGAGGAGAGGAGAGGAGGAGCCTCACTCGCATCATCAGGTGGAAGAACAGGACAGAGACACACTTGTGTGTGTTCGAAATGGCACCCTATTCCCTATATAGTGTCATATGGCACCCTATTCCCTATATAGTGTCATATGGCACCCTATTCCCTATATAGTGTCATATGGCACCCTATTCCCTATATAGTGTATCATATGGCACCCTACTCCCTATATAGTGTATCATATGGCACCCTACTCCCTATATAGTGTATCATATGGCACCCTACTCCCTATATAGTGTATCATATGGCACCCTACTCCCTATATAGTGTCATATGGCACCCTACTCCCTATATAGTGTATCATATGGCACCCTATTCCCTATATAGTGTCATATGGCACCCTATTCCCTATATAGTGTCATATGGCACCCTATTCCCTATATAGTGTATCATATGGCACCCTACTCCCTATATAGTGTATCATATGGCACCCTACTCCCTATATAGTGTATCATATGGCACCCTACTCCCTATATAGTGTATCATATGGCACCCTACTCCCTATATAGTGTATCATATGGCACCCTACTCCCTATATAGTGTATCATATGGCACCCTACTCCCTATATAGTGTATCATATGGCACCCTACTCCCTATATAGTGTCATATGGCACCCTACTCCCTATATAGTGTATCATATGCATATGGACCCTGGTCAAAATGAGGGCATTATATAGGGGGTCTGTCTGTCTGTCTGCCTGTCTGTCTGTTCATGTGTCTGTCTGCAACAGTAAGTTAAGGACTCAGTCAGAAGTGTCTCTTCCAGGCTTCCTTCCCAGTAGACCAGAAGAGGACACCATATGTAGAAACAGGATGCATCTCTCTCTCTCTCTCTCTCTCTCTCTCTCTCTCTCTCTCTCTCTCTCTCTCTCTCTCTCTCTCTCTCTCTCTCTCTCTCTCTCTCTCTCTCTCTCTCTCTCTCTCTCTCTCTCTCTCTCTCTCTCTCTCTCTCTCTCTCTCTCTCTCTCTCTCTCTCTCTCTACTAAATCTCTTACACTGACATCTCCACGGAAACATGCACGTGGCTCTTGAGCCAACACACACAGCTTTGCAGAAACACACATGCCCAGGAGCACGCGTCACACTGTCATGAGAGTCCTTTTCAGAGGCCCCGTTGGTAGCTCTGGGGTTTACGTCCCAAACGGCACCCTACTCTCTACATAGTGGCCCTATTCCCATAGGGTTCCCATAGGGCACTTGTCAAAAGTAGTGCACTATGCAGGGAATAGGGTGCCATTTGGAACAGGGCATAAGATGTATGCTGGAGAGGCATGCTGGCATTTATGACAGCTGTTTGTCAAGATGGGCTGTCTGAGGCAGAGAAGAAGGCAGCTAGTCGCAGGTAGACAGACAGCTAGTCGCAGGCAGACAGACAGCTAGTCACAGGCAGACAGACAGGGAGGAAGACGGCAGACAGGCAAACAGACAGGGAGGAAGACGGCAGACAGGCAGACAGACAGGGAGGAAGACGGCAGACAGGCAGACAGACAGCCATGCAGGCAGCTAGGGTGGCCTGGGGAGCACGCAGGGCCCCTCTGCTAGGTGTTAACACAGGAAAACAGCTGGGACCTCTGCAGGAAAGCAGGGACTGCAGAACACTGCTACACGGCACTACAGAGTGACACAAACTATACGGAGAGAGAAAGGTCCACATAACAGACTGCCACAATGGCCACTATACTGAGAGAAAGAGAGAGAGAGAGAGAGAGAGAAAGAGAGAAAGAGAGAGAAAGAGAGAGAAAGAGAGAGAAAGAGACAGACAGACAGACAGACAGACAAGACAAGACAAGACAAGACAAGACAGACAAGACAGACAAGACAGACAAGACAGACAAGACAGACAAGACAGACAAGACAGACAAGACAGACAGAGAGACAGACAGACAGACAGATACACGGACATAGACCGACACAGAATGTCACTCTGCACTTGTCACTGTACTGAGAGAGAGATTAGTGTGTTCCCTCAGGCCACTACTCCACTATCACATATTTACAATACACCATTCATGTGTATGTCTGTGTAGAGTGTGTAACTTATCATGTTTATGTGTGTATGTGTGTCTGTGGCTGTGTGTGTCTCTTCACAGTCCCCAGCTAGTCATGGCTCTATGTAGCACTGTGTGCCTTCCACAGTCTGTTCTGGACTTGGGGACTGTGTGTGTGCCAGTAGTTTAGACAGACAAGCTCAATGCATTCAGCATGTCTACACTTACAAAAACAAGTAGTGATGAAGTTAATCTCTCCTCCACTTTGAGCCAGGAGAGATTGACATGCATATTATTAATATTAGGTCTCTGTGTACATCCAAGGGTCAGCTGCCCTGTTCTGAGTCCCGTTTTGGGACTGTAGGACCTGCCTGTTGATAGTGTTGTTAAGAAGGTAGAAACTAGGACCTGTAGGACTGGCCTTGTTGTTAGTGTTGTTAATTAAGAAGGTAGAAAATATGGCCTGTAGGACCTGCCTTGTTGATAGTGCTGTTAAGGTAGAGCATCACTTTATTATGGACAGACATATCCCCATCTTAGCTACTGATGGATCAATATGTTTGACAATTTACAATCCAGGGTTACTCCAAGCAATTTAGTCAGCTCAACGTGCTCAATTTCCACATTATTTATTACAAGATTTTAGTTGAGGTTTAGGGTTTAGTGAATGATTTGTCCCAAATACAATGTTTTAGATTTATAAATATTTAGGGCTAACTTACTCCTTGCCACCCATTCTGAAACTAACTGCAGCTCTTTGTTAAGTGTTGCAGTCATTTCAGTCGCTTTAGTAGCTGACGTGTGTAGTGTTGAGTCATCCACACAATGGCTTTACTCAAAGCCAGAAGCATGCCATTAGTAAAAATTGAAAAAATAATGGGCTTAGACAGCTTCCCTGGGGAACTCCTGCTTCTACCTGAATTCTGTTGGAGAGGCTTCCATTACAGAACACCCTCTGTGTTCTGTTAGACAGGTAACTCTTTATCCGCAGTATAGCAGGGGGTGTAAATCCATAACACATATGTTTTTCCAGCAGCAGACTATGATCAATAATGTCAAAAGCCGCACTGAAGTCATACAAGACAGCCCCCACAATCTTTTTATCATCAATTTCTCTCAGCCAATCATCAGTTATTTGTGTAAGTGTTGTGCTTGTTGAATGTCCTTCTCTATAAGCGTGCTGAAAGTCTGTTGTCAATTTGTTTTACTAAATAACATTGTATCTGGTCAGTTTACTAAGGGTTGGTAACAGGCTGATTGGTCAGATATTTGAGCCAGTAAAAGGTGCTTTACTATTCTTGGTTAGCTGAATGACTTTAGCTTCCTTCCAGGCCTGAAGTCACACAATTTCTGGTATGGCTTAAATTGAAGATGTGCAAATAGGAGTGACAATATCATCTGCTATAATCCTCATAGTACCACATAGTACCACATCATACCACATGGTACCACATAGTACCATATAGTACAAAATCATACCACATAGTACCACACAATACCACATGGTACCATATAGTACAAAATCATACCACATAGTACCACACAATACCACATCGCACCACATGGTACCACATAGTACAAAATCATACCATATCATACCACATAGTACCATATAGTAAAAACTCATACCACATAGTACCACATCATACCACATGGTACCACATAGTACCATATAGTACAAAATCATACCACATAGTACCACATAATACCACATAGTACCACATAGTACCACATCACACCACATAGTACCACATAGTACCACATAGTACCACATCATACCACATAGTACCACATAGTACCACATCATACCACATGGTACCACATAGTACCATATAGTACAAAATCATACCACATAGTACCACGTAATACCACATGGTACCACATAGTACCATATAGTACAAAATCATACCATATAGTACCACATAATACCACATAGTACCACACAATACCACATTTTACCACATGGTACCACATAGTACCACATCGCACCACATAGTACCACATCATACCACATGGTACCACATAGTACCATATAGTACAAAATCATACCACATCATACCACATAGTACCACATAGTACCACATCATACCACATAGTACCACATCACACCACATAGTACCATATAGTACAAAATCATACCACATAGTACCACATAATACCACATAGTACCACACAATACCACATAATACCACATGGTACCACATAGTACCACATCGCACCACATGGTACCACATAGTACCACATCATACCACATGGTACCACATAGTACCACATAGTACCATATAGTACAAAATCATACCACATAGTACCACATCATACCACATAGTACCACACAATACCACATCGCACCACATAGTACCACATTGTACCACGTAGTACCTCGTAGTACCACATAGTACCACATAGTACCACATCGCACCACATCATACCACATAGTACCACATTGTATCACGTAGTACCTCGTAGTACCACATAGTACCACATTGTACCACGTAGTACCTCGTAGTATCACATTTTACCACATTGTAGGTATGAAGCCACTATTAATGTTGCGTCTATCTACGTATATTCTGACTCATGGAGACACTTAATAATGTCTGTCTGTTTCTCAAGTCCTCAGCCGAAAGACTGAGATTCAAACAGATAAACCTGTTACTTCTAAAGGTGATTCCAACTTGATCTCTTCATCTCTGCAAACATTGGGTTATTAACTACATTTAAAAGTCTATCACAGGTCGTTGATCTCCATTGGACTGAATCTACACTCACTGAACGAGAATGAGATTCCATTTCTGTCCACACGACCTGTGATCGACGAGACACCAGGCACTTTTGCACAGTTGTTAAATGTGGAGTCTCACCTGGATGTACTCCTTGCTGCTGTCCTCGTTGGGCGTCCACGCGTTGTTGCCGTTGTTAAGGCGGGCCTGCCGTGGCAACCATGTGTTGTCATAGAAGGAAGAGGAGGCAGTGATCTGGTCGTCAGAGATCTTCCCTGACTCCAGACCTAACGCGTTACTGCAATGGAAGGCTGGGGGAGGAGAGCGGTGGACCAATCAATCAAGCAATCAATTAATCAATCAATCAATGACAGGTGGCCCAATCAATCAAGCAATCAATTAACCAATCGATCAACCAATCAATCAATGAGAGGTGGACCAATCAATCAAGCAATCAATCTATAACAGGTGGCCCAATAAATCAAGCAATCAATTAACCAATCAATTAACCAATCAATCAATGAGAGGTGGACCAATCAATCAACCAATCAATCAATGACAGGTGGACCAATCAATCAACCAATGAGAGGTGGACCAATCAATAAACCAATCAATCAATGAGAGGTGGACCAATCAATCAACCAATCGATCAATGACAGGTGGACAGTCAGATACAGAACTGAAGAGAGAAGGATCAATAAACACACACACACAGCAGTACTTACTGTCGCTGACTTCTTTGTGTGTCATGTTGTAGCGAGCAGAGAAGCCATCTTTGGCCACGGCCATGTCCGTGTGGAAAGACAGAGACAGGATACCTGTAGATGATGTGATTTCAGGAGGGATCTTAGTTCCACAGTAACGTCCTATCAGAGGCCCCACTGCAAACACGTACACAAACCAGAGACCACCATTAGGAGCATGACATTATGTGACATAACATAACATAACATAACATAACATAGCATAGTATTACATAACGTAATACAGCCTAATATAAGATAATATAACGTAACGTAACGTAACTGAACTGAATATTACCATATATATACTAGAGGTGCATTATCATATCAATACTAGAGGGACATTACCATATCAATACTAGAGGGACATTACCATATCAAGACTAGAGGGACATTACCATATCAATACACAGGACATTATCATATCAATACTAGAGGGGCATTATCAAATCAATACTAGAGGGACATTACCATATCAATACTAGAGGGACATTAACATATCAAGACTAGAGGGACATTACCATATCAATACACAGGACATTACCATATCAAGACTAGAGGGGCATTACCATATAAAGACTAGAGGGACATTACCATATAAATACTAGAGGGACATGAACATATCAAGACTAGAGAGGGCATTACCATATCAAGACTAGAGGGACATTACCATATCAAGACTAGAGGGACATTACCATATCAAGACTAGAGGGACATTACCATGTCAAAACTAGAGAGGGCATTACCATATCAAGACTAGAGGGACATTACCATGTCAAGACTAGAGGGACATTACCATGTCAAGACTAGAGGAGCATTACCATATCAAGACTAGAGGGACATTACCATATCAAAACTAGATGGACATTACCATATCAATACACAGGCCATTACCATATCAAGACTAGAGGGACATTACCATATCAATACACAGGACATTACCATGTCAAGACTAGAGGGGCATTACCATATCAATACTAGAGGGACATTACCATGTCAAGACTAGATGGACATTACCATATCAATACACAGGACATTACCATATCAAGACTAGAGGGACATTACCATATCAATACACAGGACATTACCATGTCAGGACTAGAGGGGCATTACCATATCAATACTAGAGGGAAATTATCATATCAATACTAGATGGACATTGCCATATCAATACACAGGACATTACCATATCAATAATGGAGGGACATTACCGTATCAATACACAGGACATTATCATGTCAACACTAGAGGGACATTACCATATCAATACTAGAGGGACATTAACATATCAATACACAGGACATTATCATATCAATACTAGAGGGACATTACCATATCAATACTAGAGGGACATTACCATATCAAGACTAGAGGGGCATTACCATATCAATACTAGAGGGACATTACCATATCAATACTAGAGGGACATTACCATATCAATACTAGAGGGACATTACCATATCAATACTAGAGGGACATTACCATATCAATACACATGACATTATCATATCAATACTAGATGGACATTACCATATCAATACTAGAGGGACATTACCATATCAATACACAGGACATTATCATATCAACACTAGAGGGGCATTATCATATCAATACTAGAGGGACATTACCATATCAAGACTAGAGGGACATTACCATATCAATACACATGACATTATCATATCAATACTAGAGAGCCATTATCATATCAATACTAGAGGGGCATTACCATATCAATACACAGGACATTATCATGTCAACACTAGAGGACATTACCATATCAATACTAGAGGGACATTACCATATCAAGACTAGAGGGGCATTACCATATCAATGCTAGAGGGACATTACCATATCAATACACAGGGCATTATCATATCAAGACTAGAGGGACATTACCATATCAATACACAGGACATTACCATATCAAGACTAGACATTACCATATCAAGACTAGAGGGGCATTACATTAATACATGGGGCATTACCATATCAATGCTAGAGGGCCATTACCATATCAATACACAGGACATTATCATATCAATACTAGAGAGACATTATCATATCAATACTAGATGGACATTACCATATCAATACTAGAGGGACATTACCATATCAATACTAGAGGGACATTACCATATCAAGACTAGAGGGACATTACCATATCAATACTAGAGGGACATTACCATATCAATACACAGGGCATTATCATATCAATACTGGAGAGACATTATCATATCAATACTAGATGGACATTACCATATCAATACTAGAGGGACATTACCATATCAATACACAGGGCATTATCATATCAATACTAGAGGGGCATTACCATATCAATACACAGGACATTATCATATCAATACTAGAGGGGCATTACCATATCAATACACAGGACATTGCCATACCATGACTAGAGGGACATTATCATATCAAGACTAGAGGGACATTATCATATCAAGACTAGAGGGACATTACCATATCAATACATACATTACCATATCATGACTAGGGGACATTACCATATCAAGACTAGAGGGACATTACCATATCAATACTAGAGGGACATTACCATATCAATACTAGAGGGACATTACCATATCAATACTAGAGGGGCATTACCATATCAAGACTAGAGGGACATTACCATATCAATACTAGAGGGGCATTACCATATCAATACTAGAGGGGCATTACCATATCAAGACTAGAGGAACATTACCATATCAATACTAGAGGGGCATTACCATATCAATACTAGAGGGGAATTACCATATCCAGACTAGAGGAACATTACCATATCAATACTAGAGGGGCATTACCATATCAAGACTAGAGGGACATTACCATAATACAAGGTCATTATCATATCAATACTAGGGTACATTACCATATCAATACTAGAGGGGCATTACCATATCAAGACTAGAGGGGCATTACCATATCAAGACTAGAGGGACATTACCATATCAATACTAGAGGGACATTACCATATCAATACTAGAGGGGCATTACCATATCAAGACTAGAGGGACATTACCATATCAATACTAGAGGGGCATTATCATATCAATACTAGATGGACATTACCATGTCAATACAGATGACATTATCCATATCAATTACATATCAAGACTAGAGGGACATTACCATATCAATACACAGGACATTATCAAAACCATACTAGAGGGACATTATATATCAGGACTAGGGGGACATTACCATATCAATACTAGAGGGACATTACCATATCAAGACTAGAGGGACATTACATATCAAGACACCATATCAATACACAGGACATTGCCATACCATGACTAGAGGGACATTATCATATCAAGACTAGAGGGACATTACCATATCATGACTAGAGGGACATTACCATAGCAAGACTAGAGTGACATTACCATATCAATACACAGGACATTACCATATCAATACTAGATGCATTACCATATCCAGACTAGAGGAACATTACCATATCAATACTAGAGGAGCATTACCATATCAATACTAGAGGGGCATTACCAGACTAGAGGAACATTACCATATCAATACTAGAGGGGTTACCATATCCAGACTAGAGGAACATTACCATATCAATACTAGAGGAGCATTACCATATCAAGACTAGAGGGACATTACCATATCAATACACATGTCATTATCATATCAATACTAGAGGTACATTACCATATCAATACTAGAGGGGCATTACCATATCAATACTAGAGGGACATTATCATATCAATACACATGTCATTACCATATCAATACACAGGACATTACCATATCAATACACAGGACATTACCATATCAATAATGGAGGGACATTACCATATCAATACACAGGACATTATCATGTCAACACTAGAGGACATTATCATATCAATACTAGAGGGACATTACCATATCAAGACTAGAGGGACATTACCATATCAATACTAGAGGGACATTACCATATCAAGACTAGAGGGACATTACCATATCAATACACAGGACTTACCATGTCAAAACTAGGGGACATTACCATATCAATACACAGGACATTACCATATCAATACTAGAGGACATTACCATATCAATACTAGAGGGACATTACCATATCAAGACTAGAGGGACATTACCATATCAAGACTAGAGGGACATTACCATATCAAGACTAGAGGGACATTACCATATCAATACTAGAGGGGCATTACCATATCAATACTAGAGGGACATTACCATATCAATACACAGGACATTATCATATCAATACTAGATGGACATTACCATATCAATACTAGAGGGACATTACCATATCAATACACAGGGCATTATCATATCAATACTAGAGGGGCATTACCATATCAAGACTAGAGGGGCATTATCATATAAAGACTAGAGGGGCATTACCATATCAATACACAGGACATTACCATATCAGGACTAGAGGAACATTACCATATCAATACTAGAGGGGCATTACCATATCAATACTAGAGTCATTACCATATCAGGACTAGAGGGGCATTACCATATAAAGACTAGAGGGACATTACCATATCAAGACTAGAGGAACATTACCATATAAATACTAGAGGGGCATTACCATATCAAGACTAGAGGGACATTACCATATCAATACTAGAGGGACATTACCATATCAATACTAGAGGGGCATTACCATATCAAGACTAGAGGGACATTACCATATCAATACTAGAGGGACATTTCCATAGCAATACTAGAGGGGCATTATCATATCAATATTAGAGGGGCATTACCATATCAATACACAGGACATTATCATGTCAACACTAGAGGGACATTACCATATCAATACACAGGGCATTATCATATCAACACTAGAGGGGCATTATCATATCAATACTAGAGGGACATTACCATATCAAGACTAGAGGGGCATTACCATATCAATACACATGACATTACCATATCAATACTAGAGGGACATTACCATATCAAGACTAGAGGGACATTACCATATCAGTACAGGGGCATTACCATATCAATACTAGAGGGCCATTACCATATCAATACCCAGTACATCATCATATCAATACTAGATGGACATTACCATATCAATACTAGAGGGGCATTACCATATCAAGACTAGAGGGACATTACCATATCAATACTAGAGGGACATTATCATATCAATACTAGAGGGGCATTACCATATCAATACTAGAGGGGCATTACATATCAATACTAGAGGGACATTATCATATCAATACTAGATGTACATTACCATATCAATACACAGGACATTACCAGTCAAGACTAGGGGGCATTACCATGTCAATACACAGGACATTATCATATCAATACTAGGGGGCATTATCATATCAAGACTAGAGGGACATTACCATATCAATACACAGGACATTATCATATCAATACTAGAGGGACATTATCATATCAAGACTAGAGGGACATTACCATATCAGTACATAGGACATTACCATATCATGAATAGAGGGACATTACCATATCAAGACTAGAGTGACATTATCATATCAATACAGGACATTACCATATCAATACTAGAGGGACATTACCATATCAAGACTAGAGGGACATTACCATATCAATACTAGAGAGACATTACCATATCCAGACTAGAGTAACCATATCAATACTAGAGGAGATTACCATATCAATACTAGAGGGGCATTACCATATCCAGACTAGAGGAACATTACCATATCAATACTAGAGGGGCATTACCATATCAAGACTAGAGGGACATTACCATATCACTACACCAGTCATTATCATATCAATACTAGAGGGACATTACCAGTCAATACTAGAGGGGCATTACCATATCAATACTAGAGGGGCATTACCATATCAAGACTAGAGGGACATTACCATATCAATACACAGGACATTATCATATCAATACTAGAGGGACATTACCATATCAAGACTAGAGGGACATTACCATATCAAGACTAGAGGGACATTACCATATCAATACACAGGGCATTACCATATCAATGCTAGAGAGACATTATCATATCAATACTAGATGGACATTACCATATCAAGACTAGAGGGACATTATCATATCAAGACTACTCTCCACCTAGAAAGAAGCAGGCTCTGCCCTGCCAGCCTCCACCTAGAAAGAAGCGTTGCCACTCCTCATGATGCTGTTGTAGTCAGAAGTATCAATCACTCTGTAGTTCGAATAGAACCAGAAGGTCACTAGAGGGGTTTCCAGGGGCAGAGGAGCTGCCAGGAGATGCCAGGGTCACACAGGAGAAGCTGCCAGGAGCTGCCAGGGCATCACTAGAGGAGCTGCCAGGGGATCACTAGAGGAGCTGCCAGGGCAAGGCCTTGATGAAAGAGTACTGATTGTTGTGTGTGCAGAAGACTTGTGTGTGTGTGTGTAGTGTATTTTGTGTGTCTTTAAGACTCACCCTGTGGCAGACCGTCCCAGACCTCCAACCAGTCGTAGTCAGTCAGTCAGTCAAAGGTCAGGAAGGTCAGGGCCACGTCCATGGCCGGGGGCACGATGATTATAAAGGAACACTCCAGGTTATGAGGGTATTTATCAGGGAACCCCGGAGACTCAATAATCCCGTTCTGACTGGTGAAGTTACGGGAGCAGTCTGAACCTGAAACTCACAAATAACACAGGAGATTCATTAATGGATCAATCAGTCAGTGAGACAATCAGTCAATCAGTCAGTCAGTCAGAGAGTCAGTCAGTCAGTGAGACAGTCAGTCAGTCAGTCAGAGAGTCAGTCAGTCAGTGAGACAGTCAGTCAGTCAGTCAGAGAGTCAGTCAGTCAGTGAGACAGTCAGTCAGTCAGTCAGAGAGTCAGTCAGTCAGTCAGACAGTCAGTCAGTCAGACAGTCAGTCAGTCAGTCAGTCAGACAATCAGTCAGTCAATCAGTCAGTCAGTCAGAGAGTCAGTCAGACAGACAGTCAGTCAGTCAGTCAGACAGAGAGTCAGTCAGTCAGTCAGACAGTCAGTCAGTGAGACAGTCAGTCAGTCAGTGAGACAGTCAGTGAGACAATCAGTCAGTCAGTGAGACAGTCAGTGAGACAATCAGTCAGTCAGTGAGACAATCAGTCAGTCAGTGAGACAGTCAGTCAGTCAGTCAGTCAGTCAGTCAGTCAGTCAGTCAGTCAGTCTGTCTCTCTCTCTCTCTCTCTCTCTCTCTCTCTCTCTCCTCTCTCTCCTCTCTCTCCCTCTCAGTCAATCAGTGAGTCAGTCAGTCAATCAGTCAGTCAATAAATCAGTCTCTCTCTCTTTCTCTGTCTCTCTCTCCATATCTGTCTCTGTGTCTGTGTCTCTTTCCTTCAACCTACATGTTGTAAAGATAGGTTTAGATGGCAGAATTACAGCAGAGCCACTAATAGCTATATTCACCAGTGTGTTGTCAGTCTGTTTAGTTCACTCAGAGATACCCTGTAGGTGTTGGTCCTATGGGTCCCTTTAACCCTGTGGTCATTAGTACAGTCAACGAGACAACACAGCCTTTGGTCCTAAAGTCTACGTCACGGAGAAAGAGACAGAGCGGGATCAAATCAATGGATGAGCTACCAGAGAATCCCCTCAGGCCACCAGCTTGTCTGCTCAGTACTAAACACTGACAGTCCCTGAGGACACAATGGTCTATTCATTAACAACATGCAACATGCAGACGTACATCTTTTGTATTGTATTTTTTGTGATCATCTGTTTATTACAATTTATTTTGACTGTTTAGGGGAAACAGAGACAGAGAGAGAGAACCCAAAAAGGCCTGTGGTGTTGATGGTATCCTCAATGATATGATCAAATATACAGACAACAAATTTCAATTGGCTATACTAAAACTCTTTAACATCATCCTTAGCTCTGGCATCTTCCCCAATATTTGGAACCGAGGACTGATCACCCCAATCCACAAAAGTGGAGACAGATTTGACCCCAATAACTCCTAGACCTTAGTGCTGCTTTTGATACCATCGATCACCACATTCTTTTGGAGAGATTGGAATCCCAAATTGGTCTACACGGACAAGTTCTGGCCTGGTTTAGATCTTATCTGTCGGAAAGATATCAGTTTGTCTCTGTGAATGGTTTGTCCTCTGACAAATCAACTGTAAATGTTGATGTTCCTCAAGGTTCCGTTTTAGGACCACTATTGTTTTCACTATATATTTTACCTCTTGGGGATGTTATTCGAAAACATAATGTTAACTTTCACTGCTATGCGGATGACACATAGCTGTACATTTCAATGAAACATGGTGAAGCCCGAAAATTACCCTTGCTAGAAGCATGTGTTTCAGACATAAGGAAGTGGATAGCTGCAAACTTTCTACTTTTAAACTCGGACAAAACAGAGATGCTTGTTCTAGGTCCCAAGAAACAAAGAGAATGGTTGTACAGTCGTCTAAAATAAAACTGTGAAGGACCTCGGCGTTACTCTGGACCCTGATCTCTCTTTTGAAGAACATATCAAGACCATTTCAAGGACAGCTTTTTTCCATCTACGTAACATTGCAAAAATCAGAAACTTTCTGTCCAAAAATTATGCAGAAAAATTAATCCATGCTTTTGTCACTTCTAGGTTAGACTACTGCAATGCTCTACTTTCCGGCTACCCAGATAAAGCACTAAATAAAATTAAGTTAGTGCTAAATACGGCTGCTAGAATCCTGGCCATGTTCTGTTACAATCTCCACACGGCACAGCCAGAAGAGGACTGACCACCCCACATAGCCTGGTTCCTCTCTAGGTTTCTTCCTAGGTTTTGGCCTTTCTAGGGAGTTTTTCCTAGCCACCGTGCTTCTACACCTGCATTGCTTGCTGTTTGGGGTTTTAGGCTGGGTTTCTGTACAGCACTTTGAGTTATCAGCTGATGTACGAAGGGCTATATCAATAAATTTGATTTGATTTGATTTACTGTGGGAAATGTGTTCACAGCAAACTTGGGAAAATCTTCTGCATTATCATTAACAGCAGACAAATGTCAAATTGGCTTTTTACCAAATTATGACAGACCATGTATTCACCCTGCACACCCTAACTGACAACCAAACAAACCAAAACAAAGGCAAAGTCTTCTCATGCTTTGTTGATTTCAAAAAAGGCTTCGACTCAATTTGGCATGAGGGTCTGCTATACAAACTGATGGAAAGTGGTGTTGGGGGTAAAACATACAACATTATAAAATCCATGTACACAAACAACAAGTGTGTGGTTAAAATAGGCAAAACACACACATTTCATCTCACAGGGCCCCGGGGTTAGACAGGGATGCAGCTAAATCCCCACCCTCTTCAACATATATATCAACGAATTGGCGCGGGCACTGGAAAAGTCTGCAGCACCCGGCCTCACCCTACTAGAATCGGAAGTCAAATGTCTACTGTTTGCAGATGATCTGGTGCTTCTGTCACCAACCAAGGAGGGCCTACAGCAGCACCTAGATCTTCTGCACAGATTCTGTCAGACCTGGGCCCTGGCAGTAAATCTCAGTAAGACAAAAATAATGGTGTTCCAAAAAAGGTCCAGTCACCAGGACCACGAATACAAATTCCATCTAGACACCGTTGCCCTAGAGCACGGTTGTGAGGTCTGGGGTCCGCTCACCAACCAAGAATTCACAAAATGGGACAAAAACCAAATTGAGACTGCATGCAGAATTCTACAAAAATATCCTTTGCGTACAGCGTAGAACACCAAATGCAGAGCAGGCCGATACCCACAAATGATCAAATTCCAGAAAGAGACGTTAAATTCTACAACCACCTAAAGGAAAAAAAGCCATCGCCTACAGAGAGATGAACCTGGAGAAGAGTCCCCTAAGCAAGCTGGTCCTGGGGCTCTGTTCACAAACACACCCTACAGAGAGATGAACCTGGAGAAGAGTCCCCTAAGCAAGCTGGTCCTGGGGCTCTGTTCACAAACACACCCTACAGAGAGATGAACCTGGAGAAGAGTACCCTAAGCAAGCTGGTCCTGGGGCTCTGTTCACAAACACACCCTACAGAGAGATGAACCTGGAGAAGAGTACCCTAAGCAAGCTGGTCCTGGGGCTCTGTTCACAAACACACCCTACAGAGAGATGAATCTGGAGAAGAGTACCCTAAGCAAGCTGGTCCTGGGGCTCGGTTCACAAACACAACCTACAGAGAGGTGAACCTGGAGAAGAGTACCCTAAGCAAGCTGGTCCTGGGGCTCTGTACACAAACACACACCCCAGGACAGCAACACAATTTGACCCAATCAAATCATGAGAAAACAAAAAGATAATTACTTGACACATTGGAAAGAGTTAACAAAAAACAGAGCAAACTAGAATGCTATTTGGCCTTAAACAGAGAGTACACAGTGGCAGAATACCTGACCACTGTGACTGACCCAAACTTAAGGAAAGCTTTGACTATGTACAGACTCACTGAGCATAGCCTTGCTATTGAGAAAGGCCGCCGTAGGCAGACATGGCTCTCAAGAGAAGACAGGCTATGTGCTCAATGCCCACAACATGAGGTGGAAACTGAGCTGCACTTCCTAACCTTCTGTCCTATATATTAGAGAGAGAGAGAGAGAGAGAGTCTACTTCCTCCCCCCACCCTGTCTCCTTCCTCCCCCAACCCTGTCTCCTTCCTCCCCCCACCCTGTCTCCTTCCTCCCCCCACACTGTCTCCTTCCTCACCCCCCCTCCCCCCACACTGTCTCCTTCCTCCCCCCACCCTGTCTCCTTGCTCCCCCCACACTGTCTCCTTCCTCCCCCCACCCTGTCTCCTTGCTCCCCCCACCCTGTCTCCTTCCTCCCCCACCCTGTCTCCTTCTCCCCCACCCTGTCTCCTTCTCCCCCACCCTGTCTCCTTCTCCCCCACCCTGTCTACTTCTCATCCCCCCACCCTGTCCCCCCCCCACCCTGTCCCCCCCCACCCTGTCTCCTTCTCCCCCACCCTGTCTCCTTCTCCCCCACCCTGTCTCCTTCCTCCCCCCACCCTGCCCTTCCCCCCACCCTGTCTCCTTCCCCCCACCCTGTCTCCTTCTCCCCCACCCTGTCTCCTTCCCCCACCCCCCCCCCCACCCCTCCCCCCCCTCACCCTGCCCCCTCACTGTCTCCCTTCCTCCCCCACCCTTCTCCTCCCCCTTGTCTCCTTCTCCCCCACCCTTTCCTCCCCCCACCCTGTCTACTTCCCCCCCCACCCTGCCCCCTCACCCTGCCCCCCCACCCTCTCCTTCTCCCCACCCTGTCTCATTCCTCCCCCACCATGTCTCCTTCTCCCCCACCCTGTCTCCTTCTCCCCTACCTGGTTTACTCCTCCCCCACCCTGTCTCCTTCTCCCCCACCCTGTCTCCTTCTCCCCCACCCTGTCTCCTTCTCCCCCTTGCTCACCTCCCCCACCATGTCTCCTGTCCCCCACCCTGTCTCCTTCTCCCCCACCCTGTCTCCCCCCCCCCCTGTCTCCTCTCCCCCACCCTGTCTACCCTGTTCCTCCCCCCACCCTGCCCCCCCCCACCCTGTCCCCCCCCCACCCTGTCTCCTTTCTCCCCCACCCTGTCTCCTTCTCCCCCACCCTGTCTCCTTCTCCCCACTTCCTCCCCCACCCTGCCCCCCCCCACCCTCACCCTGCCCCCCCCCCCTGTCTCCTTCTCCCCCACCCTTTCTCCTTCCTCCCCCCACCCTGTCTCATTCCTCCCCCACCCTGTCTACTTCTCCCCCACCCTGCCCCCTCCCCTACCCTGTCTCCTTCTCCTCCCCCACCCTGTCTCCTTCTCCCCCACCCTGTCTCCTTCTCCCCCACCCTGTCTACTTCTCCTCCACCCTGTCTCCCCCACCCTTCTCCCCCACCCTGTCTCCTTCCACCCCACCCTGTCTCCTCCCACCCTGTCTCCCCCACCCTGTCTCCTTCTCCCCCCCACCCTGTCTCCTTCTCCCCCACCCTGTCTCCTTCTCCCCCACCCTGTCTCCACCCTTCCCCCCCACCCTTTCTCCTTCCTCCCCCCACACTGTCTCATTCCTCCCCCACCCTGTCTCCTTCTCCCCCACCCTGTCTCCTTCTCCCCCACCCTGTCTCCTTCTCCCCCACCCTGTCTCCTTCTCCCCCACCCTGTCTCCTTCTCCTCCACCCTGTCTCCTTCTCCCCCACCCTGTCTTATTCCCCCTCCAACCCCCTACTGACAGGCAGTATGTCAGGCAGGCACGTGTGGTGGGCTCTGGGGAGTGGCCCTGTGAGTGAGACCTCTGGGTTAGACAGGTCTGGGCTTGTCTGTCTCACCATCCCACCAGCACTAACTGAGACTCTTACAGAAACAACCCTCTTGTCAGACTATGTTTGTGGATTCTTGTTGTCAGACCGCTGCTAAGGAGGAACAAAACACCTTACAAGCGCTGATCATAAATGTTTGTGTGTGTGTGTGTGGGGATGATTTTGAGTCGTTGCAAGATGAGAGGGTAATATGATGTCACAGCTCCAGCTTCGTCTTCCTCGTTCGGTCCTGTGAGAGACGTGTAGCTAGTACCAGCCGGTGTGTGTGTGTGTGTGTGTGTGTGTGTGTGTGTGTGTGTGTGTGTGTGTGTGTGTGTGTGTGTGTGTGTGTGTGTGTGTGTGTGTGTGTGTGTGTGAACCCTGCAGGGTCACAGCTGGTGAGGTAGTATATAAATAGAGTTAAGAGCAACAGATGACTCTCTGTTTGTTCTTTGATCCACTGACATTTCTGGCCTTCCTCCTCTCCTCTCCTCCCTGACCACCTTCCCTTCAGCCTGTCAACAACAGCCCCCCCCTCCTCAAAACTCAAATAATCATCAGAGATTGGTTGTTATTTCGCATATTAACAAGCATGTCTAGAACATGATACTGGACCTCAGGCAAGAGCACTGGACATGCCTCAATTCAATTCAAGGGTTTTATTGGCATGGGAAACATGTGTTAACATTGCCAAAGCAAGTGAGGTAGATAGATAATATACAAAAGTGAAATAAACAATAAATATTAACAGTAAACCTTACACATGCAGACAGAAGTTTCAAAACAATAGAGACATTACAAATGTCATATTATATAATAATATATAATATTGATATATACAGTGGGGCAAAAAAGTATTTAGTCAGCCACCAATTGTGCAAGTCCTCCCACTTAAAAAGATGAGAGAGGCCTGTAAAATCACATTGTAGGATTTTTAATGAATTTATTTGCAAATTATGGTGGAAAATAAATATTTGGTCACCTACAAACAAGCATTACATTAAAATTGTTAAGAAAATAACATAATTCTTTAACCAGGGGCGGGGACTGGGGTTGTAATCTGAGCCCCCATCCCGGATCTGGGAGCATGATTATTGGCTGACACTAATTAGCATAACGCAACGGACATAAATACCCCTAGAAAATAGTCCTATTCATGAAAATCACAAATGAAATATATTGAGATGAAATATATTGATATGTACATTGTACAAGAGAGATGTACATTGTTACGTCATGCAAATAAAGCAAATTGAGATTGAGAATGAGAGAGAGAGAGAGAGAGAGAGACAGAGAGAGAGAGAGAGAGGAGACA